>NW_024068006.1:0-302956 GCF_009389715.1 Phoenix dactylifera | reverse complement strand
ATCTGTTGATAAATCTCCCATACTTATGATACTCATATCGATAAGACCATTGAACTTTAGAGTAAATACCTGATTCGGATTCAGCAGGTCTTTTGTCTTATTCAACCAATTATGACATCCCTTCTTCCCCGCTTGACGAAAGCGCCTGCTATAGAAAGGCGGACGCTAGAATTTGGAAGCTCATGGGGAACCGACGATTCTGATAGTTTAGACCGTTCTTTATGGGTTGGTGTTCTAAAATATAGATAGAATAGATGGTTAGGAGAGAATCAATGTTCCGTAGTATGCCCGGTTCATCAGGTTCTACCACTGCAGGGCCCAATCATAGTATCAACAAAAGCCACTACACCTTCCTCAGATGATACACATATTAGATCCATATGTCGGAGTCAACATGACTATATTATGGCCAATTAGGCTTAGTACTTGACAAATGTATACTTGGAGATCCTCATGTGGACAGTGGATAGAACAGATTTTTTAGCTAGACAGTGATCTATCGGAGGATCGAAAAAGTAGTGAATTCGGCCTGAAAGCAAAAAAATAAATAATTATTGTTATCATTTCATAAGGATACATTCCATTAATCGACCAGCAAGCCTATACAAGTGCCCTATTACGAAGATGGACTCCACTCAAGATCTCTCATAGCTCTTGTCTCTTCTGCTGAAGACAATGAACATTGAGCAATTCTACCTCATAAGGTTGCTATCCGATTCTTCCAAGTGAAAATCAGCTAGCTAATATTGAAGACATTGGCCTAAGAGGAGGCGAGAGGCGATGATAATTATCCTGCATTAATGGAAATATGCTAAAGCTAATACAGACACAAGAAAATGCAAAGTTAAAAAAAAGATCATGTTATTTCATTACTTTCGGCTAATGCATTTACCACAAGCATGAATACAAGTCGATTGTAATTACTTTCAGGATGCTTTCTTCGCTTCGACATAGGACTATCATAGACTATTAAGCCTCGCTATTGTACATCCATCAAAGATTCATGACAATTCACTGTCCTGCCCTATACACTTCTCAATGATGATAGCAAAGGTAGAATGAATGCAACATGCTTCAAGATTAGGGGGAGAACACAATAATAAGAATGGGAAATTGTGAATGGCCCGCCCTAGCCAACCCAAATATGTGAAGATACATAATTACCCAAGCCAACTAAAAAGATGTTGACTTTCCGATTGGAAGTGCTCAACCAAACAACAAGTCTATGGTGGCAGTATCCCAATTTGGCAATACAATTAGTTTGTAGTGATGCTCGATTTGTACAATATTCCAATTGGTAAATCTATTCAAAATTGGTGATCGTAATAGATATGTGTGCCGACCAATACTCAATCTCACCCACCATGATAATTAAAATAAGATCAAAAGAGGTGTGAGAATATGTCAGGAAGAAGAAAAGGATGAGCATCGAAGGCCTATTTATCAAAAAGGTATTTCTTGCTAGAAGATTCTCATTAATATAGAAGATAATGCCAAATTCCTACTAATGTTAAGGATCCTTTGAGCAGCTTGCAAGCTATTGTGATACTCAGAAACATTCACATATAGAGAAATGTAGAGAGGAAGGCTCAATGGAATCAAACAAATGCCGAGAGATTACCGAAGATGAAAGTAATGCTTCGGTAAAAAAAGACCACTCATCACAAATCAAAACTATAAATCATGGGATTTTTCATTCTACATTTATCAAGGAGGTGATGAAGATATCTCGTTAGCCTCATAATCCTCTAGCTGACGACCAAGAGCAAGTGCCATGTGGGTTAAGTGATAGAATCAGAGTAGGTGAGAATTACATGGCTCTTACTAAGACTTTGTAGAGTCCAACTGAAAATCACATGATGGATATCCAAGACGAATAGATAGAATTCAGTCATAATGTCGATAAACAGATCGAAAGATCAAGTTGTGACCATGAAAGATAGCTGGTAGAAAACTAAGACTTGCTCACGTTGTCATCCTTAGGGTTGATGAGTTTTAAATGTCTTTGTAGTGGTCATCTTCATGCTTACCACCACCAATGCTGTGAGACAGTTGCGCTACTCCTAACTCATCTCGATCTTTCATCTTCTTTCGCATGGTTGCCCCCTCCCACAAGTGTGGTCATGAATAATTTTGATGTATCATACCATCAAATTGATGGTGTGGCCAAAGTTGGATATATTATGCATGATTATCATGTAGCTGTCACTACAAAAGAAAGGATATTTTTCGGCGCTTTATTTGGTCTTTACCGACGCTTTTAAGCGTCGGTAGAATTCCTCCCAACACACCCCAAAGCGTGGGTAAGACGTCGGGCAGGTGGGGGTGGGCTCAGTTTATGCCGATGCTTGAAGAAAGCGTCGGCCATGTATGCCAATGCTTTTAAGCGTCGTTCATCTGTGAGTTAACCGACGCTTAAAAGTGTTGGCTAATATGGATCGATGCTTGAAACCGTTGGTTTGTGTCGGACTAGGCCGACGCTTAAAAGCGTCGGCTTGTTGGTCTTGCCTGACGCTATAAAGCGTCGTTTTTAAGCGTCGGCTTGTTGGTCTTGCCTGACGCTATAAAGCGTCGTTAAAGGCATGCCAAGGTTCCATTCTAGTTGCTATTGCCGATGCTTAAAAGTGTCGGCAATAGGAATTTTTTTAAAAAAAAAATTTGTAAAAGCAATTTTTAATACTCTGTATACATTAAATTCCAATAAAACAAATACACTAAATCATATAGATAACAAAATGCACATCACAAACAAGAACTTTGCATTCAAAATATTCATATTATCATATTTGATTACATTGTCCTTCAAAAACACACTAAAAACATACATATCAAATTCCTAAGTAAACAATCTATGATGTATCAAGGGTCGACGGCATCATCATCTCTCTACGAGTAGATGAAGTATCAGCAACCTACAAGAAAAAATAATACTTTAGAAACTAAGAATACGAAAGTCATCACGCTCATACAAGAATACATTATAATTACGTAAAATATTCATATAGATTTAGTTGTGTACCGGAGGAGCAAATCTCTGCAAAAAAGATGAAATATGGTCAAGTTGATCCTGCAAAGATTGTATCTTTAACTTTTGGCTCTGCTTCAACTCCGCTATATCAGTCATATGACTTTGCCTCATCTTCTCTATCCTTGTCTCATATGACTGCTTTATCTATGCCATCTCTATCTTCAAACTACAAACCTCTGCAGTGCTAGTGCCTTGTCTGGCATCTTGGGTAAATCGGCTCATTGCAGACAGCTGAGTGGGGGTAACTTCGACACCGTAACCCCTCATGTGATCATAACGTTCTAGGCCCATCAATTCGGCATAGACCTAAGCCTCGACGCGACTGGCCGCGTCGGATGATGATGACTCCCCGACACGCTCTGAAATAAGAGTTGTAGCTCTTTCCTATATCTCTCTCTCAAAAAAAACAGTCACATTAATATTTTAAAAGAAGTAAAATTAATAAAAAAATTGTGAACAAATAAAAAATAAATACATACAACTATATCTCTCGACTCGTTCCGGACAAAGCTGCCATCTCAGTGAGTGTGGGTTATCTTATAAAACTCTACCTTACCAGGCGCCCTTCCATACTCTACTATCTACACATACAGAAAGTATATTGGCAAACTATATATCATGATACGTGCTATATATTAGTAGAGTTTCAAATAGTTTCAAAAGAACTTACGAATTTATTTCTACATCTCGCATAACTCTTCGAGCCTGAAGTGTGAGAAACTGCTTGAGATGCTCGTGCAGCTCTACCAATATTAGAATATGTCTGCCAAAATAAAAGCACACAGTATAATATGATTCAATGTATATATTTGCAATCTATATTAATAATAAATATAATATAAGATATTGAAATAATATACGTGACCTGTCTTCTTTCAGAAAACCAGTAGTGAACAAGCTCCCTCTACTGCTGAGGGTATACACCAGGAGAAGTCACACGAGCAACCTCCTCCTCTGTCATACCCTTGCGCTTGAAGTCCGTCTTCAATTTTGCTTTATATTCTTTTCATTTGCGGTTGGGGAACTTTAGCACCCAATCATGGCTCTCTGGAGGGAGTACAAACTTACCCTACAACAAGATACAGAATGTTATAATAATATTAAACCTCAAAAATAAAATTATGGTAGTAAGCAAATTAACATACAGGAGGTATCAAAGAATAAATTCAATTCATTACCTGTATAAGTCTAAAAAGCTTAACCTTATACGAAGGAAGCATGTCTTTCCACTTCGTATAGTTGAGCGGACACAGCTGACCCTTGCATGCAACCGATCCTAAAAAGCTTGATAGAAGACTTCCAGCTCTATTGATGAGCTGCCCTAATTCGTTGCATCGGATGATGATCTTCTCACCCGGAGGAAGCTTCCACACATCCTTTGCTTGAGTGGGTCCCCATCTCATCCTCACCGTTTCTTGTCCATCTATTAAAATTAAATAAAATATGTCTTAAAAAGTTGAAGACAAATATGAACATAAAATATGAACTTTAAATCGAATTACCTTGGATCCGAAGCTTATCCTCCGGGCAATCAGCAGGAGGCTCGCACTGAGATCCTGACTCGTGCTGCTGGTGCTCACATGGCTGTTGGGATTGATCAGAAGTAGATCCCATCTGAGAATGCTGGAACTCCACATCTCTAAATCGTCTCCTTCGGGGCATATTGTAACCTGGTATGCATAAAAAAAAATCAATATTTGGTTAAATGATCAATTTATACTAAATAAAGTGCTAATAAAAGAGAACCCATCAGGAACCTTTGAGATTTATGCATCGTGAAATATTTGATGAGTACCCATCAGGAACCTTCATATTTTTCAGAACCGTTAGAAAAAAAATTTTCTCTTGAGTAGACATTGTATAACATGCAGGAGGTGTATAAAATTTATCATTGGCAAGCTCTGTCGGATGAAGCTCTTGTCTTATGCCCATATCTTTCAAATCAAGATGCGCTTTCAAGTTATCTTTGGTCTTTCCATCAAGATTTAACAATGTTCCAATCAGGTTGTCACAAACGTTCTTCTCTATATGCATCACATCAAGGTTATGTCGAAGAAGATTATACTCCCAATAAGGTAAATCAAAAAAAATGCTCTCTTTTTCCATAGTTGTTTCCGTGTAGATGCTGCCATTGAGTCATCATCATTTTTCTGATCATATACATTGTCTTCATTCTCAAAAAAGTTGTCAGCATCCTCAGCAACCTCTGCTATTAATCCTTCATTCATTGTGCTGCCAACATGCTCCCTTCTAGTTGGTGGAATAGGGGCAGATCGCAACTCTATGGTACCATCAAACAAGTCTTTCTGAAATCGAAACGGATGGTTTGCTTCTAACCACCGACGATAGCCCATATAAGAGAACTTTTCTCCATGTTTTAACCAATACGAATAGGTTGAATCTCCACAAGAAGGATATGCAATACGCCTCTTAGTGCTCCAACCAGATAAATTAGCATATGCAGAAAAATCATTGATAAATTAGATAAATTTGGTTTCAAACCAGATGTACAGATGAACTATGGAGTAGCTTTCCCCACTCACAGTAGCATGGAGTAGCTTGCGAGCTTTGAGCTCAAGCCCTCTTTAGAGCTGTCAGATGTGCTACAATTCCATGTGAGCACACTCACAGTTCACAATGCTAAAATTCTGCATCTGTTTCATTTTGTTTGACAGACTAGACTGTTTAAAAGTTTTTTGACTAGTACCTACCCTCTTTTTAGCAACCACAAAGATATAGTGTGTCTTAAGATTACCTAGTTTATTTTTATAAAAGAAAAAAAAACTAATCCATTGTTTTTTGCTTTTCTCAACTAGGCTTGAGTTTTCAGTATATAATTTGCAAATTGTTGTTTTGAAGTGAGTCGACTGTGGTTTTGTGTTTGTGTGAGGTAAATTGGTTTGATGCTGTGAACCATCTGTTTTCTTTGCAATGACACAAAGGTACTCAACTTGGAAGAATAACAAGAGTAAAGTTTATGACACACATGAAAATAATGAGATTCTGATATTCAAGGAGGGTTTTCTATAGCGGAGGACAAGAAGCAATCTATCTAGGAAGTAGATCTTAGCCACCCCCTAGATATCAATCTACCTACCATCCTGATGTTGTGGGGCTTTCAAGCAAAACTTAACCTTCCAAAGCTTTATATTGATAATTTGCCGACGGCAGATCCACTCCCAATTTACAAGAAGGAAGCAATGGATCTTTATTGGACTAATTATCTTGCACCCGATTCAATAAGAAGTTGGTTGCATGCATTTGTTCTCATGCCACTTCACCATTGAATGCCCACAACCCAGTAGGAGTTTGGGCATGGGCATTCTGTTCCAAAGGCTGCAACCGCCGCAGCATTTGCCTCGAGTCACTGCAATGGAAAGGGATAATCTTTCGTTGAAAAAATCGGCAGCCGTCATCTTGGCATGGCCACATGACACTATTTCGAGGTGGAATTGACTGAAGATGCGGTTAAACAGTTACCTGAAACAATTGGCTATGATGCAATGTACAGATGAACTAAAATTTTAGATTTTAAGGTGTGAGGTGAAATTGACTGAAGATGCTGTTAAACAGTTACCTGAAACAATTGGCTATGATGCAATGTACAGATGAACTAAAATTTTAGATTTTAAGGTGTGAGATACTGGGCTGAAGTCGGCAGCCCCGGCCGACTTCAGCCCAATGCCCCTTTTGGAAGGGGCAGAGCTGGGGATCGCAAACGCAATCCCCCTCCGCCTTCTCCGGGCGCGACGGGAGCGGAGGCGCCGCGGACAATCCGCAGCAACCTCGCAGCCGTTTTGTGGCCGCTCCGCGCCCGCACGAGCGGCTGCTTATCACAGCCGCCGCGAGAATCATGGCGGTCCACCGTTCGAATTGGGGGCCTATTAAAAACCCCTCATTCTTCTTCCTATGTGATTGCTCCACCACCGACCCTCTCCTCCCTCTTCTCCCTTCTTCTCTGATGACCGCATGCGCCACTCCAATCAAGTTCAGCCACCCCGGGAGCCTAGCTCCTTTGATTCTCTTAGTCCCCTATTTTTCGATCTAGTTTGGTCGTTGGAAACCCCACCACCGTCGCCGCGGCAAGCTACCGGATCGAGCCACCCGCGGCCGAGATCCGCCGCCTCCGTCGACCGCCGGTAAGCCCTCTTCCCTTTTTGCTCTTCGATCTAGCCGGAACATGCTTGATTTCCTTTCCTTTGCTTTGGCCCCAAACCGAAATCACTCGATTTTCCCTCAACGCCCGTCGCCGCAGAAGCCGCCAGCCGCCACTGCAGTCAGCCGGCCGTCGGCCGGGCAACAGCCCCCGGCCGCCTTGGCTGACCCCCCCCAGCCGGCCCCTTCTTCTTCCTCTTCCGTTCTCCCATCTCCCTTGTTCATGGGGAGCTCGGTGAAGAAGGCCACTGTGGGCCGTGAGCAGAATGATGGGCCGATGGGCCCTGTTCCATTGCAGGCCCAACTTGGGCCCAGTTCAGATCCGAACCCGGAACCTGAAATCTGGAACACGAAACCCGAAACCCGAACCCGAAATCCAATAGTATTATTTTTGATTTTTGCTTAGCTCTGAAATTACACAAAGAAATTAATTAAATTTAAACAGGCGAACCTGATCCGCCTATTTGAAGTAGGAGTTAAGCGAGAAGAGGTAAGTAACTTAATGCTTCAAAGTGCATTTTTCTAAATTATTTGGTAAAATAATTATTAATGGATTAAATTTCGAAATATGTTTTGTATTTGGTAAAATGGGTCTGGCATGTTAAATTTTATTTGAAAATTATGCTCTGAAATCCATAAATTATGATTGGGCAATTTATGAAATCTGTTTATATATATATATGCATTCTCAGCATGGCTATGATATGTTCTGTTCTGTTCTGGCCCCGTCAATGGGGATTATACGTTGGACCTGTCGTCTTGTAATCTGTAAGGAACCGATTTCGACACCGCGCCACCGGTGATTAGAATAGTGGTTCCAGGACACCGACTGCCATTGGTGGGTAAATATAGTAGATTTGGCACTTTTGTGCAACACCGGCTGCCATCGGTAGATAAATATAGTGGACTTGGCACTTTGTGCAACCCATGCCACTGGGCTACGTGGCCGTAGCCTATTATGTTGAGATTATGATATCAGAGTTTTGTAAAAATGATAATAAGTTTTGAAAATAGCAAAACAATGATATTTATGATTTATTCCCAGTCATTATTTTGTATTTTAATCTGATATGCTTTGACCCCAATCTGAGATATTTTGTTGCTTATTGGGCTAGTGTAGCTCATTATTCTGTTTTCTCCACTTTTCAGATCCAGAGGCTTGATCTCATGGGATTGAGGAGTGTGCTAGATTTTTCGACGATTTCTTCAGTTATTGATCCTTTAGTTAGATTGATTAGAGTATTTAACTTACGTCAGCATATGTTATTTGAAAGTTTGTAAGACTGCTTTTGAACAACTTAAATATTTATGTCAGTTTTAAACATCTGTGATTGCTTTAATATGATCTGCTGCCTTGCATGCCGGTGCGGCCCGCCGTGCGGGCGTGCAGCGTCTGCCGCACCTCGGGCTCGGGGCGTGACAGATTTGGTGGTATCAGAGCTCAGGTTTTAGATTCATAGGAATTGTATTTGAAATAGTCAGACGGAGCTTAAGTTTTAGGATCTTTAGGATTCGTTGGAAAGTTTGAGAGATGGGTAGACATTAGGCCATTAGACAAAGGTATTTATTTGCTTTTGCTATTGATAAATTTATGCTATTTTATCTGAATTTTGGATTGCTAAAATTAGAATGCAACCTAATTATGGTGTAACCAAAGTGTGAATAAGCTATTCTGAGAGTTTTCTTGGCGGAGCAATTTGTATTTCAAATTATGATTAATTAGATTTTGACTAAATTAAGTGAAGGAATATTAGTCATGGGATATTATTATGCAACGTAATTATTTTAGAAGTTTAACTTGATATCAGGCACTGTAGATATTGCCTCTAGTTCAAGTTAAGGTTCATTTATAAAAAGTTGTTTAAAGTTTGGACTAGAAAATATTTTATAATATTCATTGAAATATTCTTCGAGGATTGAAATCTGTATGTGGATCATGTATGAAACTCTTGTGTTGATAGAAAACATATTTGGGATGAAATTCTAAAATTTTTCTTTGGCTTTACCTAGAATTTGAAATTTTTAGATCTTTTCAAGTTACAATACAGATTGGTATTTTAATTGGAAGTGATTTAGTAAATTATGAGAATATTAGTTGTTTAAATTATTTTAAGCTGGTCGGCGATATTAACTTTGTGATTTGGAAATAGTTTCTGATGGTTTTTCTTATTAAGGAGAATTTCAATGTCAAAAAAAGAATAGTGTTTTTGATTTTGACTGATATGGATATCATGGTGTCATTAGTGTAGGTACTTCGATCTATTATGAAAATAAATAAATAAATAAATCGTTGGAAAGTATAGTATTTTTGATTTTGATCGATATGGATATCATTGTGTTATTAGTAAATTCTCTAAGTACAGTAGATTTACAAGATTCTGAAATGTTTGTATTGCAAATAAAAATATCTTATTTGAGGAGTTGATCTCAATGTAAATCATAGAGCTTATATCTTAGTAGAATTTCTTGTAAATCTTTGAACCAGATTATTAGATTCTTGTGAGTTAAATCAAGACCATGAGTTTGATTATGGATTTTGTATTACCATATGAGAAATGCACGTGGGATATCATGAGAGGCCCAAATGAGTTTAGCCTAAAAGAAAAGATTCAGGATGATTGAGTAAGCTCCTGAGTAAGTTAATCTACAATCTTTTAATCGAAGCTTGAAATAAATATCAACTTATATAATGGAATTGTCAAGGAAAACTAGAATTGGCTTAGTTCAAATTTGGATCTAGAATATGATTACTTGATCATATGATGGTACAAATACGGCAACTATCTCAAGGATTAATCATGACCTAGTGTACTTGGAAGCAAGGATAAAATTTTGCTTGGATATTAAAAAAAAAATGTTGATGATCTGGGATCATTAAAAAATTTTGAAAATATTGATCAGAGTTGCGCCAGCGAAAGTATGATGGACTGAGTAAATTTAAACTGGCCAAAAAATATTGACTGCTGTTTTGGTAACATGTTATGATGAAAGACTATGTTGTTCAATAATGAATGATTTTGTTAATAAGAGAGAGGTGAATACTATTGATTCTCTGGTCAATCATGATATGATTATGTTATGTCTTGGATAGACTTTGCTATTTTTGGGAGTATGCTAAGAAAATAATAATGTTACGGGGGAAACTTAGCCACCATGCCCCACGTGACCGGCACGCGCGCCCAGGAAGACTACGGCTGCCCTTGATCCAGCAATCCGACCTCGGGTCGGATATCTTCGGCTCCGCAGCCCGACCCCGAGTCGGCTGCCCCTTGATCCAGCAATCCGACCTCGGGTCGGATATCTTCGGCTCCGCAGCCCGACCCCGAGTCGGCTGCCCCTTGATCCAGCAATCCGACCTCGGGTCGGATATCTTCGGCTCCGCAGCCCGACCCCGAGTCGGCTGCCCCTTGATCCAGCAATCCGACCTCGGGTCGGATATCTTCGGCTCCGCAGCCCGACCCCGAGTCGGCTGCCCCTTGATCCAGCAATCCGACCCCGAGTCGGCAATCTCTCGACAACAACAGACTGTTCCTCTGAGGCACGCCGCGGCCCCCTGCTCCACTACTCCCTGCAACGGCCGTATCCGGCGCTGCCCCACGATCCCCTGTAACAGCCGTACAAAGCGGAGCTCCACTATGCCCTGCCATGGCTGTACCCAGCGCTGCCCCACGACGCCCTGTAACGGCCATGTCAGTGGCAGCCCCATCGTGCCACACGATGACGAATCCCCGGAAAAACCCCCCAGCCTGATATATATGAGGCTGGGGGGGAAGGGGGAGGGTAAGATATATCTTCCAGAGTATCATCTCACCTGCTACCTTCTCCTTCTCCTTCTCCTTCGATCTCCTCTGACTTGATCGTCGGAGGGCCCCCACTACCCCGGTGGTGGTGCGAGGCTTGCTTGCAGGTTTCACGGCGGAGGGCGGAGCGCAACCAAAGCAACTCAAAGGGAACCCCGTTCACACCGCTGTGCCAATCGTTCTCGGTTTGGACCACCAGCAACAGTTGGCGCTAGAGGAAGGGCCGGATCTCAGAGCGATCGTAATGGCACGGCGAGGTGGTCGTGGAGCTTCCAATGCTTCCGGTCGCGGGGCCTCTCGCGCCACTGGCCGGGAGGCCGCTGCATCTCCAACACTCTCAGCAACACTCCACCGCCCCACCGCCCATTCAGATGGTCGAAGCCGCCCAGTTCGACCAGCTAACCCAGCAGGTTCGCACCCTCGCGGAGGCGGTGCAGAATCTGCAGGGTGCGATGTCCCGGGCGCCGCAGCGGGCTCAGGAGCCGCCGCTGCCTGAGCGTTCGCCTGTCCTCCTCAACCCGCGCTCCTTCCTCTCCCATGGGGAGGAGCGCCGGCGCGAGGAGGATTCTCGAGCACGCTCCATTCTGCCGGGACCTTCCCACCGGAGCTGCGCGGGGTACGAGAGGCGGGCCCGGGCGCGTTCCCAGACCCCCCAGTCCTCGAGGAACCCGCGCTCCAGTCGGTCCCCCTCGCCGCTCCTTGTCTCCCACCCACCGGTCGCGTCCCTGGACCGGCGGGTGGACGATCTCCACCGACAACTCCAGGTCCTGAAGGGCCATTCCAAAGATCCCTTCGCCGACTTAGAGATCTCCTCCCAGCCGGCGCTCGCCTCGAGGATCCTGCGGACCCCGAATCCGCCGGGGTTCAAAATGCCGGCGATCGAGCCCTATGACGGGGGCGGACCCGCGGGATCACGTCGAGAGTTTCAGGACCCTTATGCTCCTCCACGGAGCATCAGATCCCCTTCTCTGCAAGGCTTTCCCGGCAACCCTCCGTGGCCCGGCGAGGGCATGGTTCGCCGGGCTGGAGGCTGACTCAATCCGGTCCTTCGACCAGTTCACTCGCCTCTTCATCACTCATTTCGCCGTCAGTAGCCGGCGGCGACTGGTCTCCGACTCCCTCTTTGATGTCCGGCAAAACGAGGGAGAAAGCCTGCGGGATTATCTTACCCGCTTCAACAGGGCTACGCTGGAGGTCCGGAACCTGAGTCAGGAGGTAGCTCTTTCAGCCCTGAAGCGTGGCTTCCGGAAGGGCAGACTCACCTTCTCCCTGGACAAACGCCTGCCGCGGAGCTTCCCAGAGCTGTTGTCCCGGGCGAACCAGTATGCGGACGCCGAGGAGGCGGCCGCCCACCGGAGCAAGGAGGCCGCCGAGATCCCTCAAAGCTTGGGAAGAAAAGGCGGAAAGAGGCACGCCAGAGGAGGAGCCCGACGCCCCAGCGTCGGCGCAGAAGCCCGTCGCCGGCGAAGAACCACGGCGCCCCACGCCCTCGTTCTCCGCCCCGACGTTTCAACCGGTACACCCCTCTCCTGACTCCCCGGGCCCAGATCCTTATGGAGATCAAGGGGCGGGAGGACCTCCCGGCCCCGAGACAGATACGAAGGATCCCTGGAAAGAGGCCCTCCCGGGCGTACTGTGAGTACCACCGAGACCACGGCCACGACACAGAGGACTGCTTCCAGCTTCGGGACGAGATCGAGGCTCTTATCCGTCGGGGGCGTCTCGGTCGATATGTGAGCGACCGACGTCCCCCCGCAGACCCGCGTCCGGCCGACCCGGCTCCTCCGGAGCCTCGGGAGCAGAATCGACCCGTTGCGGGCGTGATCCACACTATCACTGGGGGCTGCTCTCGGCCCGTGAGGAACGCAGGGGGCTCGACGGAAGCGTCAGGGACGGCCGTCGTAAAGAGGCAGAGGGTCGGCAATGTAATCACCTTTTCTGATGAGGATGTAAAGGGGGTTCAGACTCCCCACGATGACGCCATGGTGATCTCCCTCACTATGGCAAACTATGATGTAAGGCGTGTTCTTGTGGATAGTGGAAGCTCAGCTGATATTTTGTTTTACGAGGCCTTCCAAAAGATGAGCTTGTCCAGACAGTTGTTGCACAAAATGTCCACCCCCCTCGTAGGATTCACCGGTGACGCTGTCCCGGCGGAAGGTGTCGTTGAGCTGCCTGTGACTGCGGGCGTCGCACCCGCAGAAGCCACGGTGCGACTCGGGTTCTTGGTCGTCCGTGTTCCCTCGGCCTACAACGCTATCCTCGGGCGACCCGGGCTGAACGCCCTTCGCGCGGTGGTCTCCACGTACCACTTGCTCATGCGGTTCCCCACGGCGGTCGGGATCGGAGAGGTCCGAGGTGACCAACCGACCGCACGGCAATGTTTTCTAGCAACCCTCAAAGGGAAGAAGCCCGTGGAAGCCCTAAGCGTCGAGTCCCTTGATGCCAGAGACGAGGTGGCCTTGCGGCAGGGGGAGCCGGCCGAGGGTGTGGTCGAAGTCCCCTCGAGGAAGGCCGCCCCGACCGGGCGGTCCGGGTCGGCGCCAATCTCGACCCGGGAGCTCGGGCCCGGTTGGTGGAATTCCTCCGAGCCAATGCCGATGTATTTGCCTGGTCGGCGGCCGATGTACCTGGGATCGACCCGGAGGTCATTTCTCACGCCCTCAACGTCGACCCGACCCACCGACCAATAAAGCAGAAGAAGAGACACTGTGCCCCGGATCGGATCCGGGTGGTCGACCAGGAGGTAGACAAGCTCTTGGAGGCAGGATTCATAAGGGAGGTAAGCTACCCCGAGTGGCTGGCAAATGTTGTACTTGTCCGGAAGGCGAGCGGGAAGTGGAGGATGTGCGTCGACTATACCGACCTGAACAAGGCGTGCCCTAAGGATAGCTTTCCGCTTCCGCGAATAGACCAACTGGTCGACGCGACTTCCGGATATCAGCTGCTGTCTTTCATGGACGCCTTCTCCGGTTACAACCAGATAATGATGGCCCCACAGGACGAGGAGAAAACTGCCTTTATAACAGACCGGGGGCTGTACTGCTACAAGGTAATGCCCTTCGGTCTGAAGAATGCTGGCGCCACTTACCAGCGCCTCGTCAACAAAATCTTCAAAGAGCAAATCGGCCGGAACATGGAGGTGTACGTGGACGATATGCTGGTGAAGAGCCGCCATGCAGACCAGCACATCGCGGATTTGGAGGAGACTTTCACCACCTTGCGGAAGTTTCGCATGAAGCTGAACCCAGCGAAGTGCGCCTTCGGCGCTTCGGCCGGGAGGTTCCTCGGTTTCATTGTCAACCAGCGGGGTATCGAAGCCAACCCGGACAAAATCAAGGCCATCCAAGGTATGTCCCCTCCGACCAAAGTAAAGGAGGTTCAGGAGCTCGCTGGAAGGGTCGCCGCGCTTGGACGATTTGTGGCAAAATCGGCCGAACGCTGCCAACCATTCTTCAAGGTGTTAAAACGCCCGAAAGACTTCCTCTGGACGGCCGAATGTCAAGCAGCATTCGACCAGCTCAAGGAATACCTGGCGTCTCCTCCCCTACTGTCCAAGCCGCAAGAAGGGGAGATGCTCTACCTCTATCTGGCGGTCTCCCCAACCGCGGTCAGTGCGGTGCTGGTTCGGGAAGAGGCAAAGCTCCAGAAGCCTGTGTACTACATCAGCCGGGTCCTACGGGATGCCGAGACGCGGTATACGAAGGCTGAAAAGATCGCCTTCGCGCTGCTGACCGCGACCAGGAGGCTCGCCCCTATTTCCAGGCCATTCTGTCACCCTCTTAACTGATCAACCACTACGACAGATCCTCAGCAACCCCGAGAATGCGGGACGGCTGGTGAAGTGGGCAGTAGAACTCGGTGAGTTCGACATCCGCTACCAGCCTCGACCCGCCATCAAGGCCCAGGTGCTCGCGGACTTCCTCGCTGAGTGCACGGTGCAGGAGGCGGAACCTAGACCGCCGGAAACGCCCAGCCTCGACCTCCCGACCTGGACGCTTCACATCGATGGGTCGTCGAACCCCGAGGGTGGAGGGCCGGGCTGGTCCTTACCAGTCCTGATGGAGTGATAGCCGAGTATGCCTTGAGGTTTGGATTTCCAGTGACCAACAACGAGGCGGAGTACGAGGCCCTAGTCACGGGACTCAAACTCACCAGGGAGCTCGGCATCCGGCGTTTGAAGGTCTTCACCGACTCCCAGCTGGTGGTCGGGCAGGTCCGTGGGGAGTTCGAGGCCCGGAGCCCGACCATGCAGAACTACGTCCGGAAGGTGCAAGCACTCATTCCCGACCTCGGCAGTGTCGACATCCAGCAGGTCCCCAGAAGCGAAAATGCCAGGGCCGACAGGTTGTCCCGCTTGGTGGGCACAGAGGCGCACAACTTGTCGAGGGCAATCTACCTGGAGACCCTGGATGCCCCGAGCATCGGCGAGGCTGGAGCGGTGATGGCGATTGATCCGGAGCCGTCTTGGATGGACCCGCTCGTCGCCTACCTCGCCGAAGGGATCCTCCCTGAAGACGAAGATCAAGCTCGGCGACTTGTCAAGAAGTCCGCCCACTACGTACTCTATGAAGGGAGGCTGTATCGGACCTCGTTTACCGCCCCCCTCTTAAGGTGCCTCCGCCCCTCGGAGGCGGCCTACGTCCTCGGCGAAGTCCATGAGGGCGTCTGCGGATCGCACTTGGGGGCTAGGTCCTTGGCACAAGATCATGAGGCAAGGCTATTATTGGCCTACCTTGTTGGAGGACTCAAGGATCACGTACGGAAATGCGACGCCTGCCAGCGCCACGCCAACGTCCAGAGAGTCCCTTCTGTCCCCTTGGCACCAATCACCGCACCCTGGCCCTTCGCACAGTGGGGAATGGATATCCTCGGACCATTCCCCGTCGCTTCAGCCCAGCGGAAATTTTGATTGTTGCAATCGACTACTTCACCAAGTGGGTGGAGGCAGAGCCGCTGGCCACTATCACGGAGGCGCAAGTCCGGAAGTTCGTGAAGAAAAACATCATTGTCCGATTTGGGGTACCCGGGTCCTCATCTCGGATAATGGTCGACAGTTCGACAACAAGCATTTCCGTGACTTCTGCGAGGAGTTCGGGATCGAGCATCGGTTCACATCTGTGTCGCATCCCCAAACCAACGGTGAGGCCGAGGTCACAAATCGGACAATCCTCCAAGGAATTAAGGCGCGAATCGGTCGGACGGGGCAAGCTTGGGTCGAAGAACTCGAGAATGTCCTTTGGGCGTATCGGACCACGCATCGGACCCCTACCGGGGAGACGCCTTTCAGCCTAACCTATGGCACGGAAGCGGTTGTTCCCGTGGAGCTCGGACTCCCCTCGCCCCGGGTGGCCGCGCACCGACCCGAGGCCAATTCGGAGCAACTCCGAGGGAACCTGGACCTCTTGGAAGAAGCAAGAGAAATGGCGCAGGTTCGGATGGCGATGTATCAGCGGAGGGTGGCCCGATATTATAACTCCAAGGTCCGACCAAACTTTTCAGAATCGGAGATCTGGTGCTAAGGCGAGCCAAAGCATCTCAACCCGCGGAAGGTGGGAAGCTGGCGCCAAATTGGGAAGGCCCGTATAGGGTTCGCTGGGTAAACCGACCTGGCTCCTACCAGTTGGAGGCCCTAGATGGTCGAGAAATTCCGAGGAGCTGGAATTCCGCTAACCTGCGGGTGTATTACCAGTAGAACGACAAAGCCAGGAAGACAGTTCGAAAAATGTACAATTCTTTTCATTTCAATAATTCCTGGTTACAACGGTGTGTTCGTGTGATTACAAAGAATTCCCAGAGGGGAATTGGGGAGTAAAGAAAACAAGGAAGAGGTGGAGACTCCGTGGAGCTGAAGATCTGGGATCCCGAACCCTCCATCCGAAGCAGCTGCAATCCCACCGGGCGTGGGTGCTTCTCCCCGGAGGCGCCATCGACGCCTCACGCAAAAGACGAAGAGCCGGCGCGGACGAAGAAGAAGTGGACGAAGGAGGAGTTCTGCTCCAGAGGAACGCCACCTCCAAGGGATATTCCGGTCCTCCCCAGGAGAAGGGGAGGGAAGGAATACAAGGGAGAAGAGCGCGAGGAGGCGCGATCCCGGATGAAGCGTCTGGCGCAGAGCTCAATCGGGAGGCGGGGCTGAAAGGAGGGGGGATGTGATCCCGGATGAAACGCCTAGAGCGGAGTTCCGCCGGGAGAACCTCCTTGTTGATCCCAGATGAAACGGCTAGTTGGCGGAAGTCGCGAGGGGCGCGCCTCCCGTTCCTCCGGCGGGGTTTCCCAGCCACACGCCGGAGAGGAGGTCCACGATCCATGGCAACCTGAATAGCTCCGGCTTGGCAGGCTCCACCGCACCTGCACTTATATTTATAGCCAAACTGTGGCCCCCCGGTCGTTCCGATGCGGGTGGCTCCAATAAAGGCGGGGCGCAGCGAATCCGGAGCCGTTCCGGCTCTCGAGGCGTATCCTCTCACGATCTCCTAAGCATCGTTCTCCTTAATTGCATTCTTCATGCAGGACATCCGGGCGGTGTTCCCACGGCCCACGTATCTCCGCTCGCGCCCAGGCCGCATCCGCCTCGAAGAACGCGCGATCACGGCCGCTAACTGACACTCCTTGCAAGCAGCAACTGGCGATCCGATTCCCAGGTAACGCCTCAATTAGCTGTTAATACCCTTCTGGTGTTCCCCAGGCGATGCTTGGAGAAGAGGAGAAACACGATCGTAGCTGGCCACGGAGAAATCCCGTCGAGCGGCAAGCGACAGGCGCGTGACCAACGAGCGGAATTCCCCGAGGCTCGGCCCTCCGGATGCCAGCTAACCCGATGATCATCCCGGGAGCAGACTAGCCTGAAGCCCCGACCGGTCGCCTCGGCTTGCGCCAGCCTTGGCCGACCAACGAGCGGAATTCCCCGAGGCTCGGCCCTCGGATGCCAGGCTAACCGATGAATCATCCCGGGAGCAGACTAGCCTGAAGCCCGACCGGTCGCCTCGGCTTGCGCCAGCCTTGGCCGACCAACGAGCGGAATTCCCGAGGCTCGGCCCTCGGATGCCAGGCTAACCCGATGATCATCCCGGGAGCAGACTAGCCTGAAGCCCCGACCGGTCGCCTCGGCTTGCCGCCAGCCTTGGCCGACCAACGAGCGGAATCCCCGAGGCTCGGCCCTCGGATGCCAGGCTAACCCGATGATCATCCGGGAGCAGACTAGCCTGAAGCCCCGACCGGTCGCCTCGGCTTGTGCCAGCCTTGGCGACCAACGAGCGGAATTCCCCGAGGCTCAGTCCTCGGATGCCAGGCTTAACCCGATGATCATCCGGGAGCAGACTAGCCTGAAGCCCCGACCGGTCGCCTCGGCTTGCGCCAGCCTTGGCCGACCAACGAGCGGAATTCTCCGAGGCTCGGCCCTCGGATGCCAGGCTAACCCGATGATCATCCGGGAGCAGACTAGCCTGAAGCCTCGACCGGTCGCCTCGGCTTGCGCCAGCCTTGGCCGACCAACGAGCGGAATTCTCCGAGGCTCAGTCCTCGGATGCCAGGCTAACCCGATGATCATCCCGGGAGCAGACTAGCCTGAAGCCCCGACCGGTCGCCTCGGCTTGCGCCAGCCTTGGCCGACCAACGAGCGGAATTCTCCGAGGCTCGGCCCTTGGATGCCAGGCTAACCCGATGATCATCCCGGGAGCAGACTAGCCTGAAGCCCCGACTGGTCGCCCTCGGCTTACGCCAGCCTTGGCCGACCAACGAGCGGAATTCCCCAAGGCTCAACCCTCGGATGCCTGGCCTAGCGCCGGAAGAATTTCCTGAGGCCTAACCCTCGGATGCCTGGCCTAGCGCCGGATGAATTCCTGAGGCCTAACCCTCGGATGCCTGGCCTAGCGCCGGAAGAATTTCCTGAGGCCTAACCCTCGATGCCTGGCCTAGCGCCGATGAATTTCCTGAGGCCTGACCCTCGGATGCCTGGCCTAGCGCCGGAAGAATTTTCTGAGGCCTAACCCTCGATGCCTGGCCTAGCGCCGGATGAATTTCCTGAGGCTGACCCTCGGATGCCTGGCCTAGCACCGGAAGAATTCCTGAGGCCTAACCCTCGGATGCCTGGCCTTGCGCCGGAAGAATTTCCTGAGGCCTCACCCTCGGATGCCTGGCCTAGCGCCGGAAGAATTTTCTGAGGCCTAACCCTCGGATGCCTGGCCTAGCGCCGGATGAATTTCCTGAGGCCTAACCCTCAGATGCCTGGCCTAGCGCGGATGAATTCCTGAGGCCTAACCCTCGGATGCCTGGCCTAGCGCCGGAGAATTTCCTGAGGCCTAACCCTCGGATGCCTGGCCTAGCGCCGGAAGAATTTCTCGAGGCCTAACCCTCGGATGCCTGGCCTAGCGCCGGAGGAACTTTAAGAGTCAGAGTCGGCGAGGCGCTACCGAGAGTTAAAAAGAGGAAGGATGAAAGTGAAATGAGGAAACACTCTGTTTGCATTAACTTTCATTGCACCAGGGCCGAGACCCATACAACAATGGCAAAACGCCAACATACAAAGAAAAGAACAAAGGAAAATACAGAGGGTCAGCTTGAGGAACCCCTGGGTCGGAACGGCGAGCACACCCGCAAGGGGTAGGGAGACAGTTGGAGAATCAGCAGGCAATGGCATCGAAGGGGAGTCGAGGAGGGAGACCCCACTCAGGTCAATTTCGGGGTATCTAGCGGACACCCTCGCCAGGCCTTCATCGAAGCCTAAGACAAAGGAGTCGGACCCCGCGTCCGACATGTCACAGATGAACTCGGCGGACTGACGATAGGCCTGTACCGCCTGACGCCCGATTTCCGCGCTCTTCTCGGCCAGCGCCGCCTCCGCTCGCTCCGTAATCTGAGCTTTCGCCTTCATGACCTTCGCCACAATCCGGTCGTCCGCCTCGGAGGAACCCTCAGCAGATCGGCCCGAGCCTCCCATGTGCTTCGCCTCGGCAGCAACGCGAGCAGCCTCAGCCTCCTCCAGGCGCGAATGAAGCTCCTGGTTGCTCGCCGGGACTCCTCCAAGGCCGATTCCAATTCGGCCAGCTTGGCTTCCAGAGATCGGGCTCGGTTGCGGGCGTTGTCGGCTGACTGCTGGGCCTTCTCCCACCTCTCCCGGAAGTCGACAGCCTTCCGGGACTGCTCTTCGGCCCGCTCCTCCGCCTTCCTGATCTCGCCTTCGAGACCCGAGGCAACCTTGAGTTGCTTCCTGAGTCTCCAACAGTTGCCTCTCGAGGGCGGCGAAAGCCGAGTACCCGCTCTTCGGCCACCTGGAGCCTCGTCTCGAGGTCCTGGTCGTCCTCCCTGGCCGCAGCCTGGCCTCCCTCCTCTACAGCTTTCAGTCGGCTCTCGGCCCTCGCCAGAAGCCTCGCCTGTTCCTCGTGGCTTTCCTCCAGACGGATCATGTACTGGGCGAGCTAAGAGATAGGAAAAATGAGGGCGTCAGGCGGGGATCAATAGAGCCTATAAATGACGAAAGCGGCCAGAAGAACACTCACCGACATGAGACAGACGCAGCTGGCAGCTCCGACGTCAGGGATCCCCATCTGCCGGACCCGCCTACGGTCACTCTCCAGCAGCACCGTCTCGATGAGGTTTCGGGCGCCGGTGAAAGTGAAGGCTGACCCCGACTTCGCCCCGGAGCCGGACGGTGGTTCTACGGCCTTACCCTTACCCATTGCTTGGGGGAGAGTCATGCTGACCGTGCTCGGGGCGGGGGCCGCTCCAGAAATCGATCATTATAGATTCTACCTTAGAAGCTGAATGTTAAGCCGTCTCTAAGGGTGCAGTGGAAATTTTTTTGGTTTAAAAGGTTCATTGCAGAGTTAGGTGTAATGTCATCAGATGTCATAAACACTCTACTGCGATAACAAAGGCACCATAGCACTAGCTAAGGAGCCAAAGGTCTCACCAAAAATCGAAGCACATGGAGCGGCAGTTTAACCTAATAAGCGACTACCTCGAAAGAAAATAAGTAGAGGATCAGAGAGTAGACTACACAGAAAATGTGGCGGACCCATTCACTAAGCAGCTAAGTCGGCAGAAAAACTAAAGCGCATCTTGAGAAGATGGGGCTTAGGTTTATGGCTGATTGGCTTTAGTGCAAGTGGGAGATTGTTAGAAGTATGCCCTAGAAGCCAATCTGGCTGACACATTGTTAATTCTAGGGACATAATTTTGTACTTGACTATTTATTATTGAATAAATAAAAGGCATCTTTTCATTCATATTGTTTATGTGTCTATGAATCGTCCAAGAAATTAATAAGATGATGATGCATATTCTCAAGAGTTGAGAATTTGAGCCATGTATCATTAGTGATTAATTTCTAAATGCTCCTGATCAATGGATCATCACGAGGACGGTGATTGATCCGATCAGTGCACAGATCACTTTCCTTCTGGATGGACGAGACTTGAGTCCACGGTGTAGGGACACTGAAGTGATAGTGTAGGTGCTTGTTAGAGAACAAGGGTACTGAGCGTGACCAGGACAAGAAGTCACTTGGATGTCTATCCACTCGTCAGTGACTTGCTTGATGTTGCAGTAGTATGACTGGTCCTTTGACCTGCGGTGCTTCGGCTACTCACAGTGAGGTTATTGTAGTTTGACTACACGTATACATGGTCTCTAGTCATATGGGTCCTTGTAGTGTAGATTGGCTGCATTAAGTTCACTGTAGGAGTAGGGTATGCACTTACATGGAATCTATCGACCTTGATAGAAGAGGAGTGATCCTATGTGATTTGTTAGACTGAGTTCTAAGACCTTGGCCAAGGCACTAATATAAAGTGGAGAAAGAGTTTTTCACTAACGAACTCGAGTCGAATAAATCTTGACATATGACAGACGAAGGGGTTTGACGAGTTATCCATGACCTCCGTCCTGTAGGGATCCACGATAGTAGGACTGTATCATATGACAACTGCACCTAGAGGTTCATCATTCTATTCTACTGGGTACCCACTACATGCTGCTAGGTGTCACTAGTGGATGGTGGGACTCATAGGGATTATCTTGATGATCGATAAATCCTAATGAGTTGAGTTGGAATCGTTCCAATCCATTGAAAGGAGTTTTCAATGATATTATGATGGAGATCACAATATATCTCACTACCAGTCAGAGTAGAACCTATGGGGTCACACACACTAGAGGCATTGACCGATCCGATGGTTGAATCGTGATTAGGAATCACAAGTAATCAATTTGATTGATAAGAAGTTGAAGAAGGAACAAAGGGAATTAATTAATTGGACTTAAAACAAGAGTCCTACTTGGAGTAGGATTCCTAGAGTCCTAATTGGATTAGGACTAGGAATCCTACTTGGACTGAAAATCCTATTTGGAGTAGGACTAGGATTCCTACTTGGAGTAGGATTCCAATAATCCTAATTAGATTAGGAATTTTGAATTAAGTTTGGATTCCTACTTGGAGTAGGATTCCTAGAGTCCTGATCGGATTAGGACTCCAAATTCAAATTAGAGTCCTAATTGGATTAGGACTAGAATTAAACAAATCCTAATTGGATTAGGATTCCTTAAGTCCTAATTAATGATTAATCTAATGAATCAACATGACTCCTAATTGGATTAGGATTGAAGAGTTCAATTGAGTCATGGTTCTTTCAAGTCCTAGTTGGATTAGGACTAGCATGGATTGAACCCGAATGATTCATGATTTGGTTAATCCTAATTAGATTAGGACTAAACCATGAGAAGGGCATCTAATCCTCCTTGGAGGAGGATTAGGTTAACCAAGTAAGAGGGGCATGAGCCCCTCTCCTCTTGGTTGGTGCGGCATGAAGAGAGGGGGCCGACGCCCCCTCTTTGGAAGCTAGTCTAGGGCTCCTAATTTGTAGGAGCCCTGGATGGCTATAAAAGGGAGGCAAAGGGGGCCGGCGCCCTAGCTATGAGAACTCCTCACCTCTCAGCCGTGGCCACCCTCCTTCTCCCCTTGGTTTTCAGCCGCAAGCAAAGAAGAAGAAAAAGAAGGCTTGGCGGCACTCCTTTCCTCCCTTCCTTCTTCCAACGCAAGGGAAATTCAAAAGGCTGCAAGCAACCTTTGATTCTTCATCCTCTTGCATCCTTCTTCTTCCTCCTCTCAAGGACATTCAAGAGTTGAAAGAAAGAGAGAAGATCAGCCATCAAAACCAATCTCTGCAAGGGAGCTAGCACCCCGGGGAGATTAGAGCGATTGGATCGGTCCTCTGCTTCGTGTGGATACCCGTAGAGGCCGGGCACTTGAACGGCTTCAAGCGAACCCTCTTCCTAAAACCACGAACTCAGATTTGCGGTGATCATCTACCCGCGCAAGGTGAAGATCTGATCTTTCTAATTGTTTAAAAAGTTTTAATCCTAATCCATCTACGAACGGTTTTTGAAACAACGTTCATGAGATGAACGTATGACCCCGTGCATGCCTCTTCCGCTGCATCTAAAAAATTTTTTAATTTTCTGCGGCATGGGCGGGTTTTCTAACAGTGGTATCAGAGCTAGGCTTCGTAGATTATGATTAGGATTAAAAGGATCAAAGCATATTAGATCTGAAAATTAATAGATTAAGCCTGCTGATTTTTATGCATGCAGAATTTCAGGCTGCAGAATTTTTCTGCATGCTGAATTTTGGTATGTATTGATTAATGATTCTGTTATGTAATGAATATGATTACAATTATTTAAGAATCATCCCTTGCATGATCAGCGACTCATGAGATGAGGTAATCAATTAAGTTTCAGATCTGTAAATTAAAATTATGCATATGATGCGAATGGTGATGATCATGGATGACCCTTTTGTGAATGTGCTGAAATGTTCTGCAATGCCTGAAATGTTCTGTGATGTTATGTGATAACATGTGAATCATTTTTTCAGATGCCTGCGAGCATCTTAAATTCATGTATTAGAGACCTGCGTGTCTCATCGAAAAAGGGTTGTAATTATTCTTTTATTTTTGAATTTTATCTGGGATGTAATCTGTGATGTATGTTGCACGTCGATGGTTGATCGATGTATGCCTCCTACAAGCAAGCCTTGCACGGATTCAGATCATAGGTTGATTGAAGATGGATCAAGGAGTTGATTACAATTGAACCTAAGGGATCAAGATCGAGTCAAGAGTTGAAGACGATCAAACCAATTGACATGCATGTGCTTGTACTATGACCCATCCTGGATCCATGATCATCACCAGTTACATTTACTTTCTTATATATATATGCCTGGATGTTTAATGTTTATGCCTATGCATAGCGGGTAGATGGAAGTGTGCATAAGATGCGAGTTGCCAATCGAAAGAGACCTAAACTAAAACCTCCTCAATCAAGTCGAGAGTGAACCAACATGAGCGGGTCATATTAGATTAATTGATCTAATTGGTGTCTAGGAAAGCATGAAAGGTGGTTACTTAATTAGGACCTTACTCTCTGAGTAAGGGGAGCCTCCCACCTGCTTACCTGGCCAATTGTTCGATTACCTCTTATGAAGAGCTCAAGTTGCAAACACTAAGACCTGATTAACCAATATTAAGTCAATAGGTCTTCCACTGTAGTAGAGCTGCTAAGGTCTTTCTGATGTTGATTTGTCTCGGCTGGACACAGTGGGCAAGTTGCATCGGAGGGCTGGACCTCTCTATAGACATGAGATGTTGTAGGATAAAGGTGGGGTTGGGCACCAATAACTGTTAGGTGAGGACCCAATGACGACTTTATTTCTACGGTTATACGGTGGGTCTGACTTAACTAAGAAATGGGACCAATAACTGTTAGGTGAGGTCTTCATGGCTTAGAGACCAAGTAGCACTGCAACATGCTTGAGAAGCATTGTACAAGAGTTGTACATTCATCAATTTATGTGTCACCAATAACTGTTAGGTGAGGTGGCATGTAAATCGGTGGGACCGCAGTACCCACTAGAAACCCTAGTCGCGTAGGATTTCCGTTTCCCTACCAGGGGAGTGTGAGGGATTCGAGAAAATAGTGGGAGGTACATTTGTTCTAAAAGACCCTAGAATAAATTAGGATCAAGTACAAAATTCTAACTAGAATCTTTACTCTCTGAGGATTATAAAGTCAGCTTCTAGACTTTTAACTCATATCCTATAAAACAACCGTTTGACCAAATCCAATTATAAAGACTGGCTTAGCAAATTTCAAAAATAATTTTGAATTATGAGAAATTAGGGTATGTGCTAGACCATGGAATCCCCGTGTTACCAATCTGTCCGATCACTGATCAGCATAAGACGCATGCTAAAGTGGACGAACAATGACAATGAGGTTAGGTGCTGCACAATGGCATCTATGTCCAATGAATTACAATGCCAGCATGAGAACATGAAGACTGCCAGGGACATATTAAGTCACCTGCAAGAGTTGTATGGTGATCAGAGTCGCGCAGCATGTTTTGAAGTGTCCAAGAGGCTCTTCAAGGCAAAGATGCGCGATGGACAGTCTGTCCAAGTTCATGGTTTGACCATGATAAAGGACTTAAAGAAGCTTGAGAAGCTCGGCATGACTATGCACAAGGAACTGCAAACGGATTTGATCCCGTAATCCCTTCTAGCTTCATATGAACAATTTATAGTAAATTACCATATGAACAAGATTGTATGCACCAAAACAGAATTGTTAAAAAAAAATTGGTAACTACCTTAGGGACCTTGAAGAAGTTCAAGGGGCATCGTTTTCGTTGTCAAGTTGGTTTCTACTTCCAAGAGAGAGTCTATTTGGAAGAAGAAAAAGCCTGCGAAGAAACAGAAGACAGAGAAAATGCCAAATAAGGAAGTTCCAAGAAAAGGCCAATTGCAAGGAAAAATGTTTCCATTGCATCATGGACGGCCATTGGAAGAGGAACTGTCCTATATACATGGGAAAGCATAAAGAACATGAAGGGTGACAACCTTCAGAAGGTATGTCAGATATGCTCAGGATACTTAGGGACTGTTACCTATTGCTAAAATTTGATTTCTGTATCTTAGCACAGAAAGATCTTTTTAAGACTACTATTCCATTTATTTGAGAAATAAATTAGGTTCAAATGTGGTTTTATGATTGACAGTCTCTATCACATACATATGGATGTATCTGTGAATATATCTGAGCAAACAGTGAATACCATAGGATCTAATAGATCCAAAAATGAGATAAAACTAAAGTATTTATGGCACCTCAGGCTTGGCCATATAGGAGAAGACAGAATAAACAAATTGGAGACACATGAGCTTTTGGGCTCATTGACTTTCGAGTCATATTTGATTGGTGAATTCTGCCTTCAAGAAAAAATGGCCAAATTATCCTTTGTAGGACACAGGAAGGTCCACTGAAATACTTACCCTAGTACACATTGATGTGTGTGGCCCATTCGATGTGCAGGCTAGGGGTTGTAATTTTTTACTTCATTTTACCGATGATTACTCACGGTATGGATATGTGTATAAGACACAAATATGAAACTTTTGAAAGGTTCAAAAACCTTAGATATGAAGTAGAAAAATAAGCACAAAAACTCATTAAGGTTCTTCGATCAGATCGAGGAAGTGAATACCTTAATGGAGAGTTCCGTGATTATCTCAAGGAGAATGGTATAGTTTTATAATGGACTCCTCCTGGTACACCTCAGTTCAACGGAGTGTCGGAGAGGAGAAATCAGACTCTATTGGATATGGTCCGATCCATGATAAGCTTCACTGATTTACCCTTGTTTCTTTAGATAGATGCCCTATTTTCAGCTATTTACTTGTTGAATAAGTTTTCCTCTAAAACCCTTCCTACCACACCGTATGAGATATAGCATGGTAAGAAACCAAGTCTTGGTCATCTCAAGATTTGGGGATGTCCGGCCCACATCAAGAGACTACAGGCGGACAAGCTAGAGGCTAGGACCATAAGTGCTCGTTTTATATAATATCCTAAAGAGTCATTAGGATACAATTTTTCGTCTCAGAGGATCACAATGTGTTTGTGAGCCGTCATGCCATCTTCTTGGAAAAACAGTTTATCCTTGATAGAGGCAGTGGGAGGAAAATTGAGCTTGAAGAGAAAGTCTCTGAAAAGCAACGAGTCATGGATCCTATCGAACCCATTCATACAGAGCCAGTACACGATGTCCCTCGACCACCTCGTAGATCTAGTAGGGTCTCCCATCCTCCCGATAGATACTTAGGTATACTAGAAGAGGATACCGAGGAAATGTTCCTAGTGGGAGATAGGGATCATACACAAGATCCCAAAACCTACGACGAGGCGATATCTGATATCGATTCCGAGAAATGGCTGGAAGTCATGAAGTCAGAGTTAGACTCCATGCATTCCAACCAAGTTTGGACCTTAGTAGACCCACCAGGAGGTATTGTACCTATTGGATGCAAATGGATCTACAAAAGGAAAATAGGTTCGGATGGAGAGGTAGAGACCTATAAGGCAAGGCTTGTGGCGAAAGGGTATAGTCAGTGCGAAGGCATTGACTATCAGGAGACCTTTTCACTTGTAGCCATGCTAAAATCTATCCGAATATTGCTTGCCATTGCGGCATTTCATGATTATGAAATCTGGCAGATGGATGTGAAAGCTGCTTTCCTGAATGGATATCTTGATGAAGATATCTAACAGCCTTTGGGTTTCACTTCCAGTGATGGAGATCACAAGGTCTGCAAGCTGCAAAGGTCCATCTATGGACTAAAGCAAGCATCTCAGAGTTGGAACACCCGTTTCAATGACGCAATCAAAACATTTGATTTCATCAAAAATGAAGAGGAACCATGTGTTTACAAAAGGGTTAGTGGGAGTGCTGTTGTATTTCTCGTACTGTACGTGGACGACATCCTCCTGATAGGGAATGATATTCCCATGCTAACCTCGGTCAAGGTCAGGTTGTCAAAAGATTCTCCATGAAAGACCTTGGGGAAGCATCCTATATTTTGGGAATAAAGGTCTATAGAGATAAGATCTAAAAGGATGCTTGACCTTTCACAAAAAATGTATATAGAGGAAGTGCTGAAAAGGTTCAGCATGGAAAACTCTAATAGGGGTCTCTTACCCCTAAGGCATGGAATTAATCTCTACAAGAAGATGTGCCCCAACACATCTGAAGAGATTCATCGCATGAGCAAGATCCTCTATGCATCAGCAATAGGGAGCCTCATGTATGCCATGCTATGTACATGACTTGATATAGTACATGCTGTGAATGTCACGAGCATACGTCAATCAGATCCAGGCAAAAAGCACTGGATAGCTGTGAAGAACAGTCTTAAGTACTTGAGAAGAACTAAGGACATGTTCTTGGTCTTTGGGAGAAGATCAGAGTTGAAGGTAGAAGGATGCACACATATTGATGATAGAAAGTCTACATCAGAATATGTGCAATGGTGGTTCAGTAAATTGGAAGAGTTCCAAACAACCGATCATTATAGATTCTACCTTAGAAGCTGAATGTTAAGCCGTCTCTAAGGGTGCAGTGGAAATCTTTTGGTTTAAAAGGTTCATTGCAGAGTTAGGTGTAATGTCATCAGATGTCATAAACACTCTACTGCGATAACAAAGGCACCATAGCACTAGCTAAGGAGCCAAAGGTCTCACCAAAAATCGAAGCACATGGAGCGGCAGTTTAACCTAATAAGCGACTATCTCGAAAGAAAATAAGTAGAGGATCAGAGAGTAGACTACACAGAAAATGTGGCGGACCCATTCACTAAGCAGCTAAGTCGGCAGAAAAACTAAAGCGCATCTTGAGAAGATGGGGCTTAGGTTTATGGCTGATTGGCTTTAGTGCAAGTGGGAGATTGTTAGAAGTATGCCCTAGAAGCCAATCTGGCTGACACATTGTTAATTCTAGGGACATAATTTTGTACTTGACTATTTATTATTGAATAAATAAAAGGCATCTTTTCATTCATATTGTTTATGTGTCTATGAATCGTCCAAGAAATTAATAAGATGATGATGCATATTCTCAAGAGTTGAGAATTTGAGCCATGTATCATTAGTGATTAATTTCTAAATGCTCCTGATCAATGGATCATCAAGAGGACGGTGATTGATCCGATCAGTGCACAGATCACTTTCCTTCTGGATGGACGAGACTTGAGTCCACGGTGTAGGGACACTGAAGTGATAGTGTAGGTGCTTGTTAGAGAACAAGGGTACTGAGCGTGACCAGGACAAAAAGTCACTTGGATGTCTATCCACTCGTCAGTGACTTGCTTGATGTTGCAGTAGTATGACTGGTCCTTTGACCTGCGGTGCTTCGGCTACTCACAGTGAGGTTATTGTAGTTTGACTACACGTATACATGGTCTCTAGTCATATGGGTCCTTGTAGTGTAGATTGGCTGCATTAAGTTCACTGTAGGAGTAGGGTATGCACTTACATGGAATCTATCGACCTTGATAGAAGAGGAGTGATCCTATGTGATTTGTTAGACTGAGTTCTAAGACCTTGGCCAAGGCACTAATATAAAGTGGAGAAAGAGTTTTTCACTAACGAACTCGAGTCGAATAAATCTTGACATATGACAGACGAAGGGGTTTGACGAGTTATCCATGACCTCCGTCCTGTAGGGATCCACGATAGTAGGACTGTATCATATGACAACTGCACCTAGAGGTTCATCATTCTATTCTACTGGGTACCCACTACATGCTGCTAGGTGTCACTAGTGGATGGTGGGACTCATAGGGATTATCTTGATGATCGATAAACCCTAATGAGTTGAGTTGGAATCGTTCCAATCCATTGAAAGGAGTTTTCAATGATATTATGATGGAGATCACAATATATCTCACTACCAGTTAGAGTAGAACCTATGGGGTCACACACACTAGAGGCATTGACCGATCCGATGGTTGAATCGTGATTAGGAATCACAAGTAATCAATTTGATTGATAAGAAGTTGAAGAAGGAACAAAGGGAATTAATTAATTGGACTTAAAACAAGAGTCCTACTTGGAGTAGGATTCCTAGAGTCCTAATTGGATTAGGACTAGGAATCCTACTTGGACTGGGAATCCTATTTGGAGTAGGACTAGGATTCCTGCTTGGAGTAGGATTCCAATAATCCTAATTAGATTAGGAATTTTGAATTAAGTTTGGATTCCTACTTGGAGTAGGATTCCTAGAGTCCTGATCGGATTAGGACTCCAAATTCAAATTAGAGTCCTAATTGGATTAGGACTAGAATTAAACAAATCCTAATTGGATTAGGATTCCTTAAGTCCTAATTAATGATTAATCTAATGAATCAACATGACTCCTAATTGGATTAGGATTGAAGAGTTCAATTGAGTCATGGTTCTTTCAAGTCCTAGTTGGATTAGGACTAGCATGGATTGAACCCGAATGATTCATGATTTGGTTAATCCTAATTAGATTAGGACTAAACCATGAGAAGGGCATCTAATCCTCCTTGGAGGAGGATTAGGTTAACCAAGTAAGAGGGGCATGAGCCCCTCTCCTCTTGGTTGGTGCGGCATGAAGAGAGGGGGCCGACGCCCCCTCTTTGGAAGCTAGTCTAGGGCTCCTAATTTGTAGGAGCCCTGGATGGCTATAAAAGGGAGGCAAAGGGGGCCGGCGCCCTAGCTATGAGAACTCCTCACCTCTCAGCCGTGGCCACCCTCCTTCTCCCCTTGGTTTTCAGCCGCAAGCAAAGAAGAAGAAAAAGAAGGCTTGGCGGCACTCCTTTCCTCCCTTCCTTCTTCCAACGCAAGGGAAATTGAAAAGGCTGCAAGCAACCTTTGATTCTTCATCCTCTTGCATCCTTCTTCTTCCTCCTCTCAAGGACATTCAAGAGTTGAAAGAAAGAGAGAAGATCAGCCATCAAAACCAATCTCTGCAAGGGAGCTAGCACCCCGGGGAGATTAGAGCGATTGGATCGGTCCTCTGCTTCGTGTGGATACCCGTAGAGGCCGGGCACTTGAACGGCTTCAAGCGAACCCTCTTCCTAAAACCACGAACTCAGATTTGCGGTGATCATCTACCCGCGCAAGGTGAAGATATGATCTTTCTAATTGTTTAAAAAGTTTTAATCCTAATCCATCTACGAACGGTTTTTGAAACAACGTTCATGAGATGAACGTATGACCCCGTGCATGCCTCTTCCGCTGCATCTAAAAAATTTTTTAATTTTCTGCGGCATGGGCGGGTTTTCTAACAGTGGTATCAGAGCTAGGCTTCGTAGATTATGATTAGGATTAAAAGGATCAAGGCATATTAGATCTGAAAATTAATAGATTAAGCCTGCTGATTTTTATGCATGCAGAATTTCAGGCTGCAGAATTTTTCTGCATGCTGAATTTTGGTATGTATTGATTAATGATTCTGTTATGTAATGAATATGATTACAATTATTTAAGAATCATCCCTTGCATGATCAGCGACTCATGAGATGAGGTAATCAATTAAGTTTCAGATCTGTAAATTAAAATTATGCATATGATGCGAATGGTGATGATCATGGATGACCCTTTTGTGAATGTGCTGAAATGTTCTGCAATGCCTGAAATGTTCTGTGATGTTATGTGATAACATGTGAATCATTTTTTCAGATGCCTGCGAGCATCTTAAATTCATGTATTAGAGACCTGCGTGTCTCATCGAAAAAGGGTTGTAATTATTCTTTTATTTTTGAATTTTATCTGGGATGTAATCTGTGATGTATGTTGCACGTCGATGGTTGATCGATGTATGCCTCCTACAAGCAAGCCTTGCACGGATTCAGATCATAGGTTGATTGAAGATGGATCAAGGAGTTGATTACAATTGAACCTAAGGGATCAAGATCGAGTCAAGAGTTGAAGACGATCAAACCAATTGACATGCATGTGCTTGTACTATGACCCATCCTGGATCCATGATCATCACCAGTTACATTTACTTTCTTATATATATATGCCTGGATGTTTAATGTTTATGCCTATGCATAGCGGGTAGATGGAAGTGTGCATAAGATGCGAGTTGCCAATCGAAAGAGACCTAAACTAAAACCTCCTCAATCAAGTCGAGAGTGAACCAACATGAGCGGGTCATATTAGATTAATTGATCTAATTGGTGTCTAGGAAAGCATGAAAGGTGGTTACTTAATTAGGACCTTACTCTCTGAGTAAGGGGAGCCTCCCACCTGCTTACCTGGCCAATTGTTCGATTACCTCTTATGAAGAGCTCAAGTTGCAAACACTAAGACCTGATTAACCAATATTAAGTTAATAGGTCTTCCACTGTAGTAGAGCTGCTAAGGTCTTTCTGATGTTGATTTGTCTCGGCTGGACACAGTGGGCAAGTTGCATCGGAGGGCTGGACCTCTCTATAGACATGAGATGTTGTAGGATAAAGGTGGGGTTGGGCACCAATAACTGTTAGGTGAGGACCCAATGACGACTTTATTTCTACGGTTATACGGTGGGTCTGACTTAACTAAGAAATGGGACCAATAACTGTTAGGTGAGGTCTTCATGGCTTAGAGACCAAGTAGCACTGCAACATGCTTGAGAAGCATTGTACAAGAGTTGTACATTCATCAATTTATGTGTCACCAATAACTGTTAGGTGAGGTGGCATGTAAATCGGTGGGACCGCAGTACCCACTAGAAACCCTAGTCGCGTAGGATTTCCGTTTCCCTACCAGGGGAGTGTGAGGGATTCGAGAAAATAGTGGGAGGTACATTTGTTCTAAAAGACCCTAGAATAAATTAGGATCAAGTACAAAATTCTAACTAGAATCTTTACTCTCTGAGGATTATAAAGTCAGCTTCTAGACTTTTAACTCATATCCTATAAAACAACCGTTTGACCAAATCCAATTATAAAGACTGGCTTAGCAAATTTCAAAAATAATTTTGAATTATGAGAAATTAGGGTATGTGCTAGACCATGGAATCCCCGTGTTACCAATCTGTCCGATCACTGATCAGCATAAGACGCATGCTAAAGTGGACGAACAATGACAATGAGGTTAGGTGCTGCACAATGGCATCTATGTCCAATGAATTACAATGCCAGCATGAGAACATGAAGACTGCCAGGGACATATTAAGTCACCTGCAAGAGTTGTATGGTGATCAGAGTCGCGCAGCATGTTTTGAAGTGTCCAAGAGGCTCTTCAAGGCAAAGATGCGCGATGGACAGTCTGTCCAAGTTCATGGTTTGACCATGATAAAGGACTTAAAGAAGCTTGAGAAGCTCGGCATGACTATGCACAAGGAACTGCAAACGGATTTGATCCCGTAATCCCTTCTAGCTTCATATGAACAATTTATAGTAAATTACCATATGAACAAGATTGTATGCACCAAAACAGAATTGTTAAAAAAAAATTGGTAACTACCTTAGGGACCTTGAAGAAGTTCAAGGGGCATCGTTTTCGTTGTCAAGTTGGTTTCTACTTCCAAGAGAGAGTCTATTTGGAAGAAGAAAAAGCCTGCGAAGAAACAGAAGACAGAGAAAATGCCAAATAAGGAAGTTCCAAGAAAAGGCCAATTGCAAGGAAAAATGTTTCCATTGCATCATGGACGGCCATTGGAAGAGGAACTGTCCTATATACATGGGAAAGCATAAAGAACATGAAGGGTGACAACCTTCAGAAGGTATGTCAGATATGCTCAGGATACTTAGGGACTGTTACCTATTGCTAAAATTTGATTTCTGTATCTTAGCACAGAAAGATCTTTTTAAGACTACTATTCCATTTATTTGAGAAATAAATTAGGTTCAAATGTGGTTTTATGATTGACAGTCTCTATCACATACATATGGATGTATCTGTGAATATATCTGAGCAAACAGTGAATACCATAGGATCTAATAGATCCAAAAATGAGATAAAACTAAAGTATTTATGGCACCTCAGGCTTGGCCATATAGGAGAAGACAGAATAAACAAATTGGAGACACATGAGCTTTTGGGCTCATTGACTTTCGAGTCATATTTGATTGGTGAATTCTGCCTTCAAGAAAAAATGGCCAAATTATCCTTTGTAGGACACAGGAAGGTCCACTGAAATACTTACCCTAGTACACATTGATGTGTGTGGCCCATTCGATGTGCAGGCTAGGGGTTGTAATTTTTTACTTCATTTTACCGATGATTACTCACGGTATGGATATGTGTATAAGACACAAATATGAAACTTTTGAAAGGTTCAAAAACCTTAGATATGAAGTAGAAAAATAAGCACAAAAACTCATTAAGGTTCTTCGATCAGATCGAGGAAGTGAATACCTTAATGGAGAGTTCCGTGATTATCTCAAGGAGAATGGTATAGTTTTATAATGGACTCCTCCTGGTACACCTCAGTTCAACGGAGTGTCGGAGAGGAGAAATCAGACTCTATTGGATATGGTCCGATCCATGATAAGCTTCACTGATTTACCCTTGTTTCTTTAGATAGATGCCCTATTTTCAGCTATTTACTTGTTGAATAAGTTTTCCTCTAAAACCCTTCCTACCACACCGTATGAGATATAGCATGGTAAGAAACCAAGTCTTGGTCATCTCAAGATTTGGGGATGTCCGGCCCACATCAAGAGACTACAGGCGGACAAGCTAGAGGCTAGGACCATAAGTGCTCGTTTTATATAATATCCTAAAGAGTCATTAGGATACAATTTTTCGTCTCAGAGGATCACAATGTGTTTGTGAGCCGTCATGCCATCTTCTTGGAAAAACAGTTTATCCTTGATAGAGGCAGTGGGAGGAAAATTGAGCTTGAAGAGAAAGTCTCTGAAAAGCAACGAGTCATGGATCCTATCGAACCCATTCATACAGAGCCAGTACACGATGTCCCTCGACCACCTCGTAGATCTAGTAGGGTCTCCCATCCTCCCGATAGATACTTAGGTATACTAGAAGAGGATACCGAGGAAATGTTCCTAGTGGGAGATAGGGATCATACACAAGATCCCAAAACCTACGACGAGGCGATATCTGATATCGATTCCGAGAAATGGCTGGAAGTCATGAAGTCAGAGTTAGACTCCATGCATTCCAACCAAGTTTGGACCTTAGTAGACCCACCAGGAGGTATTGTACCTATTGGATGCAAATGGATCTACAAAAGGAAAATAGGTTCGGATGGAGAGGTAGAGACCTATAAGGCAAGGCTTGTGGCGAAAGGGTATAGTCAGTGCGAAGGCATTGACTATCAGGAGACCTTTTCACTTGTAGCCATGCTAAAATCTATCCGAATATTGCTTGCCATTGCGGCATTTCATGATTATGAAATCTGGCAGATGGATGTGAAAGCTGCTTTCCTGAATGGATATCTTGATGAAGATATCTAACAGCCTTTGGGTTTCACTTCCAGTGATGGAGATCACAAGGTCTGCAAGCTGCAAAGGTCCATCTATGGACTAAAGCAAGCATCTCAGAGTTGGAACACTCGTTTCAATGACGCAATCAAAACATTTGATTTCATCAAAAATGAAGAGGAACCATGTGTTTACAAAAGGGTTAGTGGGAGTGCTGTTGTATTTCTCGTACTGTACGTGGACGACATCCTCCTGATAGGGAATGATATTCCCATGCTAACCTCGGTCAAGGTCAGGTTGTCAAAAGATTCTCCATGAAAGACCTTGGGGAAGCATCCTATATTTTGGGAATAAAGGTCTATAGAGATAAGATCTAAAAGGATGCTTGACCTTTCACAAAAAATGTATATAGAGGAAGTGCTGAAAAGGTTCAGCATGGAAAACTCTAATAGGGGTCTCTTACCCCTAAGGCATGGAATTAATCTCTACAAGAAGATGTGCCCCAACACATCTGAAGAGATTCATCGCATGAGCAAGATCCTCTATGCATCAGCAATAGGGAGCCTCATGTATGCCATGCTATGTACATGACTTGATATAGTACATGCTGTGAATGTCACGAGCATACGTCAATCAGATCCAGGCAAAAAGCACTGGATAGCTGTGAAGAACAGTCTTAAGTACTTGAGAAGAACTAAGGACATGTTCTTGGTCTTTGGGAGAAGATCAGAGTTGAAGGTAGAAGGATGCACACATATTGATGATAGAAAGTCTACATCAGAATATGTGCAATGGTGGTTCAGTAAATTGGAAGAGTTCCAAACAACCGATCATTATAGATTCTACCTTAGAAGCTGAATGTTAAGCCGTCTCTAAGGGTGCAGTGGAAATCTTTTGGTTTAAAAGGTTCATTGCAGAGTTAGGTGTAATGTCATCAGATGTCATAAACACTCTACTGCGATAACAAAGGCACCATAGCACTAGCTAAGGAGCCAAAGGTCTCACCAAAAATCGAAGCACATGGAGCGGCAGTTTAACCTAATAAGCGACTATCTCGAAAGAAAATAAGTAGAGGATCAGAGAGTAGACTACACAGAAAATGTGGCGGACCCATTCACTAAGCAGCTAAGTCGGCAGAAAAACTAAAGCGCATCTTGAGAAGATGGGGCTTAGGTTTATGGCTGATTGGCTTTAGTGCAAGTGGGAGATTGTTAGAAGTATGCCCTAGAAGCCAATCTGGCTGACACATTGTTAATTCTAGGGACATAATTTTGTACTTGACTATTTATTATTGAATAAATAAAAGGCATCTTTTCATTCATATTGTTTATGTGTCTATGAATCGTCCAAGAAATTAATAAGATGATGATGCATATTCTCAAGAGTTGAGAATTTGAGCCATGTATCATTAGTGATTAATTTCTAAATGCTCCTGATCAATGGATCATCACGAGGACGGTGATTGATCCGATCAGTGCACAGATCACTTTCCTTCTGGATGGACGAGACTTGAGTCCACGGTGTAGGGACACTGAAGTGATAGTGTAGGTGCTTGTTAGAGAACAAGGGTACTGAGCGTGACCAGGACAAAAAGTCACTTGGATGTCTATCCACTCGTCAGTGACTTGCTTGATGTTGCAGTAGTATGACTGGTCCTTTGACCTGCGGTGCTTCGGCTACTCACAGTGAGGTTATTGTAGTTTGACTACACGTATACATGGTCTCTAGTCATATGGGTCCTTGTAGTGTAGATTGGCTGCATTAAGTTCACTGTAGGAGTAGGGTATGCACTTACATGGAATCTATCGACCTTGATAGAAGAGGAGTGATCCTATGTGATTTGTTAGACTGAGTTCTAAGACCTTGGCCAAGGCACTAATATAAAGTGGAGAAAGAGTTTTTCACTAACGAACTCGAGTCGAATAAATCTTGACATATGACAGACGAAGGGGTTTGACGAGTTATCCATGACCTCCGTCCTGTAGGGATCCACGATAGTAGGACTGTATCATATGACAACTGCACCTAGAGGTTCATCATTCTATTCTACTGGGTACCCACTACATGCTGCTAGGTGTCACTAGTGGATGGTGGGACTCATAGGGATTATCTTGATGATCGATAAACCCTAATGAGTTGAGTTGGAATCGTTCCAATCCATTGAAAGGAGTTTTCAATGATATTATGATGGAGATCACAATATATCTCACTACCAGTCAGAGTAGAACCTATGGGGTCACACACACTAGAGGCATTGACCGATCCGATGGTTGAATCGTGATTAGGAATCACAAGTAATCAATTTGATTGATAAGAAGTTGAAGAAGGAACAAAGGGAATTAATTAATTGGACTTAAAACAAGAGTCCTACTTGGAGTAGGATTCCTAGAGTCCTAATTGGATTAGGACTAGGAATCCTACTTGGACTGGGAATCCTATTTGGAGTAGGACTAGGATTCCTGCTTGGAGTAGGATTCCAATAATCCTAATTAGATTAGGAATTTTGAATTAAGTTTGGATTCCTACTTGGAGTAGGATTCCTAGAGTCCTGATCGGATTAGGACTCCAAATTCAAATTAGAGTCCTAATTGGATTAGGACTAGAATTAAACAAATCCTAATTGGATTAGGATTCCTTAAGTCCTAATTAATGATTAATCTAATGAATCAACATGACTCCTAATTGGATTAGGATTGAAGAGTTCAATTGAGTTATGGTTCTTTCAAGTCCTAGTTGGATTAGGACTAGCATGGATTGAACCCGAATGATTCATGATTTGGTTAATCCTAATTAGATTAGGACTAAACCATGAGAAGGGCATCTAATCCTCCTTGGAGGAGGATTAGGTTAACCAAGTAAGAGGGGCATGAGCCCCTCTCCTCTTGGTTGGTGCGGCATGAAGAGAGGGGGCCGACGCCCCCTCTTTGGAAGCTAGTCTAGGGCTCCTAATTTGTAGGAGCCCTGGATGGCTATAAAAGGGAGGCAAAGGGGGCCGGCGCCCTAGCTATGAGAACTCCTCACCTCTCAGCCGTGGCCACCCTCCTTCTCCCCTTGGTTTTCAGCCGCAAGCAAAGAAGAAGAAAAAGAAGGCTTGGCGGCACTCCTTTCCTCCCTTCCTTCTTCCAACGCAAGGGAAATTGAAAAGGCTGCAAGCAACCTTTGATTCTTCATCCTCTTGCATCCTTCTTCTTCCTCCTCTCAAGGACATTCAAGAGTTGAAAGAAAGAGATAAGATCAGCCATCAAAACCAATCTCTGCAAGGGAGCTAGCACCCCGGGGAGATTAGAGCGATTGGATCGGTCCTCTGCTTCGTGTGGATACTCGTAGAGGCCGGGCACTTGAACGGCTTCAAGCGAACCCTCTTCCTAAAACCACGAACTCAGATTTGCGGTGATCATCTACCCGCGCAAGGTGAAGATCTGATCTTCCTAATTGTTTAAAAAGTTTTAATCCTAATCCATCTACGAACGGTTTTTGAAACAACGTTCATGAGATGAACGTATGACCCCGTGCATGCCTCTTCCGCTGCATCTAAAAAAATTTTTAATTTTCTGCGGCATGGGCGGGTTTTCTAACAGGGACTTCTTCGCCGGTGGGACCCCGCTCGGAGGAGTCCGTTTCTTCCTCCGGACCGCTTCCAGTAGGGACGCCCTACTGACAGCCATCACCTTGTCCGACCGCATGACGTCGTCGATTTCTGCAAAAAGGACGAGATGGTCGGAGACTGAGAAACTGATGGAAAGAAGAAACGAAAGAGGAGAAAAGAGCTAAAAAAGAAGTGGTGGCGGGCTCACGGTCGGCGGGGACCGAGCTCAGACCGACGTTCACCAAGGCATCCTCGGAAATAAGGCGGGCCACCGGGGGAAGCCGGCCCTCGGCAACCAGCCCCCTCAAGACGGCAACGCCATTGGACTCCTCCCTCGACAACCTCGATAAGCCGATCGGGGACTTCATCGGCGTCTCCCAGGTTGTCCCGATTCCCCAAGAGGGATCTACGTCAATGAAAAAGAAACGCTCCTTCCAGCCGTGAATGGAGGAAGGAGCATCCTTGACGAGGCCGCACCCTCGCCGCGCCGCGAAGCACCACCACCCTCTGTCTCGGGGGTGGCCGTTCAGGCCGTAGCATTCCCAAAAGACATTCAGGGTGGCGGGAACCTCATGCATGCGGCGGAGAACCTGGAAGGCCGTCAGGATGCGCCATGAGTTCGGCACCAGTTGCGTCGGCGCCACTCTTAAACCCCGAAGCACCTGCACGACTAAGTCCGAGGGGGGAAAGCGGAACCCAGCCCGAAGGATGTCCTCATTTGTTGCCCAAGGTGACAACCCAAGAGGGGGGGTGAATTGGGTCTTTTAAAACTTTTAAACTACTTCTAAAACTTTTTGATTAACTATGCTAAGTTGTCTAGATGCACAGTGAAAGTTAAACTTAGCAAGGGTTTGATGTATAGACTTCGACTTGATTAAATATGCTTGCAACTAAAGGATGTGCGGATAAGAATTAAGCAAGCAATTTATCTAAGTAAGTAAGTGTGTTAGTTAGACAATAACTAGAGGCATTACAAACACAAAGGACATATAGTGGTTCGGTGCACCCCAGCACCTACATCCACTCCCCAAGACCTCTTGGGAATTTCACTATAATCCTACCGATTACAGCCGGTTGTTTTACAAGCTCACAACCCAACTTGTTGTTTTACGAGCGCACAACGAACTCGGTCGGTTTTCCCAGGCTCACCGACTAGAACCAACCCCGATTGTTTTCCCGGGCTCACAATCAAACCCTTACACGTTGGTTTTACCCTCGGCTCACCAACAAACCTATCTCCGTTGGTTTTCCCCTTTGGCTCACCAACAAACCTATCTCCGTTGGTTTTCCCTTTGGCTCACCAACAAACCTTACACCGTTGGTTTTCCCTTTGGCTCACCAACAAACCTTTAACCCCTTGATTCAATCCCTTGATTGAATCAAGTTACAAGATATTAAAACAAAGAATAAAAACAAATCAAAGCTTCTTAAACAAGCAGATATGACAATATAAACAAATAGAGTAAAGAGAAGCCCTCAAACGAGTTTTGAAGATGGAGGAGCTCGGCTTCTTCTTTACTTGATCCTCCTCTGATTTGGCATGAAGTAGAGGATCCCCGAGGCAGCACGCGGATGGAGAGGAAGCTTTCGGATTCACTTGGATGCTCTTCTTCTCTCTATTTCGTTTTGGATGGCCCTTTTGTGCTTGTGGGAGATTTCCTTTGTAATCTCTTTGAGATCTCTTTCCTAGATGATCTCTCCCACTTCCATTAGTTCTCCCCTAGCTCTCTTCTTGTTTTTATAGCTTTAGATGGAGTGGAAACAAGAATATAGCCGTTAGAGACAAAAATATAGCCGTTGGAACCAGTCCGCACCTCCTGACAATATTACCGTTGGGATCGGAGTCGACTCGCGCGATCAGGAGTCGACTCGGCTGTAGCGGGAGTCGACTCAAGCTTTTCCGGAGTCGACTCGGCAACTGTTCCAAATTTGAATTTTGTCCACTCGAGTCGACTCGACTATCCTGGGAGTCGACTCGAATCCCAGAGTCCGAACTCCCGATCCTCTGTCTTTTGGCTCGTCCAGTCTTGGAGTCGACTCGAACTTCCTTGGAGTCGACTCGGCTCTCAGTTTTCGAAAGTTGGTCTTCTGCCATCTTAGTGTAGTGCTGCCTTGGAGTCGACTCGAGCTGTCTGGGAGTCGACTCGAATCTCAGAGTCGGAAAACTGATCCTCTGTATTTTGGAGCCGCGCTGCCTTGGAGTCGACTCGACTTGTCTTGGAGTCGACTCGCCTCTCAGAGACGAAAATACCGTCTTCTGTCTTGGGGTTGCGCTGTCTTTGGAGTCGACTCGGACTTTGTGGGAGTCGACTCGAATCTCAGTGTCCAAAAACTGCTTCTCTGAGTTTTCCCTTGTGTACCACTGAGAGTCGACTCTCGCTTTCTTTGGAGTCGACCCGACAACCATTGGAGTCGACTCGCATTCCTCAGGAGTCGACTCGAATCTCAGGGTCGAAAATCCCTCTCTGACTTTTCTGCCTTTTACACCCTGGAGTCGACTCGTTCTACTCTCGAGTTGACTCGCCAAGCATTGGAGTCGACTCGAATTCCTCAGGAGTCGACTCGAAGACTATTCTTTTAAATTTTCCTTGAATTTGCTCCTCCAATTTGAATCTTTTGAACTTGAGACTTGGGCCAATAACTTGTAGCTTTCTTCCAACTTTTCTTGAGTGCTTTTAGAGGCCTTCTTGTGTTCTTCCAACTTGCTATGTTCCTTGCAACATAAATATCTTTCTCCTTGCAACATAAACATTAGTATCTATACTTCAAGGTTTTGTGATCATCAAAATCAATCTATGAATCAATCTTTGGGTCATCAATCTCCCCCTTTTTGATGATGACAAAACTTGGAGTATATGCAATATAAAAGATATTGTTTTCTAGAAGTAATACATAGCTAAGTTGCATGAAGTAGAAAACATATATATTTGAAACATACTTCATGATACTGCTTTAGATTCAATCAGCTTAACACAATCAATATATTTCAGTTCAAGCTGATTATCACAAAGCATTATAAGCATATACTTAGATATTTCTCCCCCTTTTTGACAGCATCAAAAAGATAGTGAAACATTAAGCACAAAGATCAGAACACTCAAATATTTCTTTCCCTTACTGTACTCTGGTTTGAATGTTATATTATTGCCAGGATATGAATCATTTAACTCAAGGCAATAATATTGGAATCAGATTAGTGAGCACAGATCAGAGCCAATTAAGATAATTTCAGAGCAGAACACATTGAATGTGATTTCAAGAAGTTTTCTAATTTGATACCACAGATAGTTTTCTAATCAAGTGTGGGTGGAATCTCTCTTAGGTTAATTCAAGAAGTACCACAAATGATATTCAATGAAAACACGAGTGGAAATCTAACCTCTCTTCAATAATAAGTATGAAAGCTTGTTCAATTAAGACCTTTTGCCCAATCTATTAAGTATTTTATCAAACATGAGAGCAATTTTGATTAATTTTCAGAGTAAAAGATCAAAACTTATATATGTGAAAGACATATCATCATGTTGGGTCATTAATTCTTAATGACTTCAAAGGTTCTTTATAATAATAAGTGCATTTGAGCACAAATACCAAATTATGAAATCATGCAATTTGTGATACATCTTAGAGCTCTTTTAAAGACTTTCTTTTATTCCTTTAGAAAATAAGCACAATTTGATACATAAAATAATGAATTGGCACAAAATAGAAGTTCTAAAGAGTAAGCCAATTAAAACTCATTAGTGAGGTTCAAAATAGATTTTCTAAGAGATACTCAAGAAAATTTAATACATTGTTCTCCTCCTTTTTCATTAAATTAGAGGCTCTTAAGATTTGCAATTTGGTTCAAGAGTGATGCATGAGATATACTAACCAAATAACACGCCTCAAGGTGTATCATAAAGATTTTCAGATTTAAATTTCAGATGATACATATTGGAGAGTATTAGAATCACTTTTCATTTAGTATTCTTTCTCTCTCCTTTAGTTATAGATTTATGTGATTAAGTTCCATAAGACCTCTCCTTCTGAAATTTTCTTTCTCCCCCTCAATTGATCATTCCATTTAAGAGTTTAGAATCCTAAGATAATGTTCAATAAAATTGTCAATCTCAAAAATATATTTTCTATAAGTTTCAGCTTATTTTCATAAGACTCAAGGTTTGAGATAAGACAACCTTTATAGAACTCATCTCAAGGTAATTTAAAGCATGTCTTGCAATATAAGGAAGTTCATAAAAATCAATCCATAAGATTTAAGGTATACATCAAATTGAAGTAACTTTAGGATAAGATACTGAATATCTAAAGCTCCCCCTCAAAAGATGCGTACTTCTTTAATCATTCTTAATTGTTGAATTTCAGACTTTAGTGATAAACGTGAATAACACTAAAATTCTGTAATATCAAGAATGTAGAGTAATCTAGTATTATTTCAAAATTTGTAGTAATTACTCTTTCTAATCCTTTACGAACAAGTTATGCTTTCTCATAATCTTAGAGAAAATGTGTAGAAATATTAATCAGAAAATGATTCATTTGAAGCTTAGTTTCTTTCAACCGCATTTACATTTTCTTTCTTTTAGAATCATTTGAGTGAGCTGAAATATTTCTAGCTTTAAGATCATTCACTCTATTGATAGAAGTGTTTAATAATGTAGGGGAGAAAAACATATAGATGATTATTGAAATATATATATTTTTAGAACTCAATTTCTTAATCATAGTTTTTCACCAATGTATTCATGAAACACAATAAATCTTTTTAATATCAAAATAAAATCATATATTTAGAAATTTTTGTTTGCAATCAAGATCATCGAAAAACACATCATTTGGACCAATATTAGTACACTTTGAAGATAAGAAATGATATGTTTCGGATGCGTATCGGAGCAATCAACCAAAGGCATCAGAATTAATTCTGTTTTTCTTACATTAAGATTTTATTTAGAAATCATATTGAGTTTAAGCTTGTATACAAAATCAGATTCTGAATTACATAGGATTTTCAATTGAGGCTTTCAAAATCATAATTTGAGATATGTATCTTCCACATTATAGCTCATCTTAAATCATTACGATTGAAAATACATATTTCAAACATATAAGAGCATATTCAGAATCTTTGTATTAAATGTTGAGTTTTGGTACGAATTTGAACATTATATACCAAATTTAGGCAAGTTGAAGGATAGATCAAGATTAATTCATTCTGCCTAAATAGAGATATCTTTCTCTTCTCCTTTTTACAAATTTATTTAACTTTCAGATTTTAAAGATGATTGTGAACGACAAATCTGAAATTTCTTTTCAATAGAACCAAACAAAAGATGTTATGTAGCAATTCAAACATTCAAACAAATTGTCCAAGGATGAAGCATTACAAAACATTGAGAACCAATAAATCAAGACATCATACCATATGCAAAATAAATCATGTGTTAAATCATGCATTAAAATATTAAGAACAAGCATGTCAAGGATCCAAATCAATATTTTTCAAATAAACTCCCCCTATTTAAATATAATCTTGCAATGATTTTATCCTTAAAGTGTGTTTTCAAGTGATTAAAAAAAATTGACTTAATTCTACTTTCATTAACTTTGTCTTTCATTTATAACTTTCTTATGCTCTATACTCTATTTGCTCCCTATCCGGTGGAGTTGGAAGGGGCACGAGGTACTACCACTAGCCTCCCTCTTGTGCCGTCCCTAATATGCCCTACACCGAATAGTTGGGTCAAATAGTGCCGGGTACTACCACTAGCCTCCCCATTGGCACCATCCCTATGATGAGCAATATAGAAAATTTATAAAGTTCACTTCAAACTATTCCTGTTTAAGTGTAATTAATTACGAATTTTATCCCTTCCAAATGTGCCGAATATATTATGCTTGTTTTGCTTTTCCTTAAGATTGGGGTATTTGCCTCTACTTGGATTTTACTTCTCTTGAATAATATCCATTTTCTTTTCTTTATCTCTCTCTCTTTTTGTTATTCTCAAGTAATTTACACGAAAGAGCAGAATAAAGAATTTATCTTGTGTATCATTTATATGTGTATCATGCAAACAACATTTTCATTATGCTCATGGATTCATAACTTCTCATAAGTTATTTTACATCAAAATTTTAAGCATATACTTGTGTATTTCATGGTTATGACATATGCAAAGATATATTCTAGTTTTGGCAAACCATGAAACACTCTCTAAAAGTACAATTCAATCAATTATAGACATGATATCAAAAATTAATAATTAAAGACTTTAATCATGTCGTAATAAGACTTAAGTTATTGACTTTGCTCAATTAATTTATGAGAGAAGTATCTAGAATTACCATTTCATTCTGCATTCTTCAGTCAAATACCTACTAGATTTCTTATGTATGAACTTTTGGCTGAAGAAGGTCCTCTCTCTTGTTTGCATGTGAATGTTTATTGTATCTTACATGGAGATATCCTTCAAGTTGAGATCTCTCATTTTCTTGCTCAAGGATCCTGCATTATTAACAAACTCCTTTTCTTTCTTGAAAGAAGGTCATTAGTTTCTTCAAGATACAAAACATTCAACCAACATATTTTTATTTAAACTAGATGACTCAATCATAAGATATGACAATAATCAAATGTTGAATCACTTTACTCAAGAGATTGCCTAAATATAAGCAAGCACATTTCACTTGAACTAAAGAGATAGTTTCATTAACCAAGATAGTTCAAGGACAAGCATGTGAGGCAATAGAAGATTTATCAAGGTCAATTCAATTTCTTATTTTCAAAAATAATTTAGTTTAGATTCTATTTGTTTAAGATAATTATCAATAAGATATTTTAGCTAAGTTTTAATCAATTTTATCTTAAACAGTTGTTTCTATCAGAAATTCAGATTATGATTTATTTGTTATCAATAAAATAAGATTCATTAAAGTTAGATTGAAGTCTTGCCCAAGTGCACATAATGAGCATACATTCTGGTCTATTAGCTGTATGATGAAATAATTATTCTATCAATCTTCAATACAACTTTAAACAATAGATCTACTTTGCTCATCCTATTCAAATTCTACAAGATGGGGTCTTAGATGTACCTTCTTCATGCCAATCTTCTATAAGAGTGTTCTTGTGGACTAACATTGGTCAATGAAGATCCCCTTTCTTGTTTGTCTTAATTTGGAGTTTGAGAGAAGATGTTAATTCATTCATCACACATATTTCAAACTCACCTTACATGAGCTAAGTAAAATCTTCATATAACTCTTCATTAGTAGAACCAAAACTGATGTCATCAATGCATTCTTTGAGCAAATAAAATATTACAAATTCTTCTTTTTGATCCATAGATTTATCACTATTGCTTTCTATCAAAAAGTTTACTTAAGCTTTTATATATTAAGTTTTTGATGCTTGTATCAAATCTCATATTGCTTTATCATATATGTAATGTGTATTTTTAAGTATGGTGGTTATTTTACATAGATCTCCTTTTTAATGAAATAACCACACAAGAGTGTGTTCTACACATTCATTTGATAGAAATAACGCTCGTAAAGCAAATAAATGATAAAGGTGATTTTTACTTCTAATTATGCAAGAATCTTATCAAGATCTATTTTATCTTTTCTTAATTTAGTCTTTTAATAGTCAAAAATTTTTTTATTAAGAGCATATCTGAAAAATCCAATTTGGTTCTAATTATTAACAAGTTTTTCAGATTGTTATATGTAAAAGATTAACCATATAATTTTAGTATCTTGATAATAAATCACTAGTCTCATAAAGAATCAAAATGAATTGATACTTCTACAACTAGAATCTTTTCATGAATGCTCTATATGCATTGCTTGATGAATGATATCCAAGAATAGAAATATCTTTATCAGATTTGGCATTATTTTCATAAGAGCATATCAAGCATAACATGTACGACTGAAAAGGATATGCAATGGTTCATTTTCCATTTTTCAGAAGATCAAAATTTTCATCAAAAATAGATTTAATAGAAGTCATATGTATGACAAGCAGTGATGATAGTCTTTTAAAAATTGTTTGAGTAGATGACTATCATACATAATTGTCTTTTTCATTTCTTCAAGAATTCTATTAATTCTATTTTACTTATGGTGTCCTTGGTGCTGAAATCATTGGATTTAATATTATTTTCTGTATAACTTTTATCAGGATTTTGGTTTTCAACACTGTGTCATGATTCTTCACAGTTTGGAAACCTTTTTCATTTGAAACACTTTTACAGGATTTAGCAAATACAGAAAATACTTCAGTTTTATTTGCCAAGAACAAATCCAATGTAAGCTTTTGAAAACTCAGTGATAGAAACAACATCTTTAGATTTAGAAATTGATTCTTGTTTGTTTCCTTAGTTAACATGCATAGCAAACTTTGACCTTTCAGAAGATACTCTAAGTAAGCCAATGCCAAAGTCTTTTGAAATTAAATCCATACTCGCATGAGTTGATATTATATGCCAAAGATGGTTTCTTTAATCTTGGTATTTATAGTGCAATATTCAAAGGCATACCAAGTACAACATTTTCATATCTATGATCAATAAACAATAATGCCATGGATAAAAGCTCTCAATCAAGCATATAGAGAATTCATAGAGTTAATCTTAATAAATTGATTAATCATCTAGCAACTTATCCAACAATAAGTAAAGTATAATATAGAAAGATGGAGAAATTTGAAGTTATTTCTTCTATTTTAATTATTTTTCTTGATTACATTTAAGTTTTATTCTTTAATATATGTCTAGAGCACCCAATGTCCAATTTAACATCTTTTGTTGGAGCCTTGAGTGCTAGACACACCTGCAGAAAATATTTAGATTTTCAACTTAGGAACCCAAGCTCTTTTGGGTCCTTGCAGGTTAGCTATTATTGTTCCTTTTGGAACCCATATTTTCTTAATAGCTATTTTGTCCATAGGCTTGCAGATTTTTGGACTACAAGAAGTGTATTTCTGCATCTTCTTATTAAATTTAACAAACATGGATTTAACATGAGTGGTAGATAATCCTTCAGTTTTCTGTTTTTGCCTTTTGGGTTTATCAAATTTGTAATGTACAGATTTAGGAACAGAAGAGATTTTGCATAACCTTTGTTCCTGTTTATCAGCATTATAAGAATCTATTTTAAAATGATTAGAAACTGTTTTAACAAACATATTCTTGAAAGATTTTTGGGTGTACCAAGGTTGACATCCCAATCCAATATTATCAAATTCAGCTCTTTGATTATTTATCATTAGATTCAACTTTTCAGAGCTCAAAGTAAATCTTTCAACAACAGGTTTTAATTTGTCAACTTCTTTAGTTAATCTTTTGTTATCTTCTGAAAGCAATTCATTATTTTTCTTAAGTTTATCATGGCTTTCAGTGAGAAGTTGGTTTTTTCTGATTTAGTTCTTGATTTTCTTTAATTAAGATTTCAGTTTTACTAGTTAGTTTCAGTTTTTCATCTATTAGAATTTGATTTTCATTCTTCAAGTTCTTGTTCTTACAAACAAGTTTCTTATATTCTAAATACAAATCAGAAAAGGCATCGTGGAGTTCATCAAATGTAAAATTGCTTTCAGTTCCAGCATGTACCTCATGTGCCACCAAGCATGGATTTTCAATATGATACTGCTCTCCTTCTACACATGATGTTTCAGATTTGTTAGTGCATTCATATTTGTCTTCAAGCATATTCCATATTCCTTTAGCAGTCATGCAAGAAGATATGCAATTAAACTCATTCCTATCTAATGCACAATATAAAAGGTTCATGGCATCAGCATTCAATTGTGCTAAATCCTTTTCATTAAAAGTTTGAGAGAGTGTGTGAAGATCATTTATTATGATTTTCCATAAATAATAGTTTTGTGATTGAATAAAGATGCGCATGCGTATTTTCCAATGTGTATAGTTTATGCCATTAAATAGTGGTGGTGTATCAATTGATTGTCCTTCTCCTAGAAAACTATCTATTTGAGTTGTCATGATCTTTGGCTCTAGTCGGTTAAGACTACAAATAATATTTGAGCACCTGCTCTGATACCACTTGTTGCCCAAGGTGACAACCCAAGAGGGGGGTGAATTGGGTCTTTTAAAACTTTTAAACTACTTCTAAAACTTTTTGATTAACTATGCTAAGTTGTCTAGATGCACAGTGAAAGTTAAACTTAGCAAGGGTTTGATGTATAGACTTCGACTTGATTAATATGCTTGCAACTAAAGGATGTGCGGATAAGAATTAAGCAAGCAATTTATCTAAGTAAGTAAGTGTGTTAGTTAGACAATAACTAGAGGCATTACAAACACAAAGGACATATAGTGGTTCGGTGCACCCCAGCACCTACATCCACTCCCCAAGACCTCTTGGGAATTTCACTATAATCCTACCGATTACAGCCGGTTGTTTTACAAGCTCACAACCCAACTTGTTGTTTTACGAGCGCACAACGAACTCGGTCGGTTTTCCCAGGCTCACCGACTAGAACCAACCCCGATTGTTTTCCCGGGCTCACAATCAAACCCTTACACGTTGGTTTTACCCTCGGCTCACCAACAAACCTATCTCCGTTGGTTTTCCCCTTTGGCTCACCAACAAACCTATCTCCGTTGGTTTTCCCTTTGGCTCACCAACAAACCTTACACCGTTGGTTTTCCCTTTGGCTCACCAACAAACCTTTAACCCCTTGATTCAATCCCTTGATTGAATCAAGTTACAAGATATTAAAACAAAGAATAAAAACAAATCAAGCTTCTTAAACAAGCAGATATGACAATATAAACAAATAGAGTAAAGAGAAGCCCTCAAACGAGTTTTGAAGATGGAGGAGCTCGGCTTCTTCTTTACTTGATCCTCCTCTGATTTGGCATGAAGTAGAGGATCCCCGAGGCAGCACGCGGATGGAGAGGAAGCTTTCGGATTCACTTGGATGCTCTTCTTCTCTCTATTTCGTTTTGGATGGCCCTTTTGTGCTTGTGGGAGATTTCCTTTGTAATCTCTTTGAGATCTCTTTCCTAGATGATCTCTCCCACTTCCATTAGTTCTCCCCTAGCTCTCTTCTTGTTTTTATAGCTTTAGATGGAGTGGAAACAAGAATATAGCCGTTAGAGACAAAAATATAGCCGTTGGAACCAGTCCGCACCTCCTGACAATATTACCGTTGGGATCGGAGTCGACTCGCGCGATCAGGAGTCGACTCGGCTGTAGCGGGAGTCGACTCAAGCTTTTCCGGAGTCGACTCGGCAACTGTTCCAAATTTGAATTTTGTCCACTCGAGTCGACTCGACTATCCTGGGAGTCGACTCGAATCCCAGAGTCCGAACTCCCGATCCTCTGTCTTTTGGCTCGTCCAGTCTTGGAGTCGACTCGAACTTCCTTGGAGTCGACTCGGCTCTCAGTTTTCGAAAGTTGGTCTTCTGCCATCTTAGTGTAGTGCTGCCTTGGAGTCGACTCGAGCTGTCTGGGAGTCGACTCGAATCTCAGAGTCGGAAAACTGATCCTCTGTATTTTGGAGCCGCGCTGCCTTGGAGTCGACTCGACTTGTCTTGGAGTCGACTCGCCTCTCAGAGACGAAAATACCGTCTTCTGTCTTGGGGTTGCGCTGTCTTTGGAGTCGACTCGGACTTTGTGGGAGTCGACTCGAATCTCAGTGTCCAAAAACTGCTTCTCTGAGTTTTCCCTTGTGTACCACTGAGAGTCGACTCTCGCTTTCTTTGGAGTCGACCCGACAACCATTGGAGTCGACTCGCATTCCTCAGGAGTCGACTCGAATCTCAGGGTCGAAAATCCCTCTCTGACTTTTCTGCCTTTTACACCCTGGAGTCGACTCGTTCTACTCTCGAGTTGACTCGCCAAGCATTGGAGTCGACTCGAATTCCTCAGGAGTCGACTCGAAGACTATTCTTTTAAATTTTCCTTGAATTTGCTCCTCCAATTTGAATCTTTTGAACTTGAGACTTGGGCCAATAACTTGTAGCTTTCTTCCAACTTTTCTTGAGTGCTTTTAGAGGCCTTCTTGTGTTCTTCCAACTTGCTATGTTCCTTGCAACATAAATATCTTTCTCCTTGCAACATAAACATTAGTATCTATACTTCAAGGTTTTGTGATCATCAAAATCAATCTATGAATCAATCTTTGGGTCATCATCATTGTTGGCGACCTTCCCTGGAGGAGGATGGGACATCCTCTCCTCAGGCCCCGGGAGCGTAATGTTGCAGGCTTCGGGAAGGTGGTACCGGGCCACGAACCTATCTAGGTCTTCAGGGACCAGCTCCGACTGAATGCGGTCCGCCCTTACTTCGTCCATCCCTAATGGCCAGTGAACCTACGGTCAGGACGGGGTCAAGAGGGGGAAGGCACCGGAACGACTGGAGTACACTAACACGAAAGGAGAAAGTACGGAGAGCCCTAAATTGAAGAGTGGGGCAACTCACCGGAAAGGAAGGAAGAACGGCTCCGAGAGCGTCAAAGGAGGAGCGAACGAACAGTTCGGCGGCAACGGCAGCGGCACAAGGGAGAAACTTGAAGATGCCTGTGAAGAGAAAGGCGGACGGGGAGGGCCCCCCGGTCAAATAGGCGGAAAGGCGGGTGACGCCTCGGTGACGCCAGAGGACGCCTGGCTGCCGAAAGTTTGTTCGCCGCCCCAAAGGCGAATCGACGCCATTAAGGAAGGATGTCCGCCGAAATCCGCAGACCGCCAGATCAGCGACAACTGCCATACGCTATAAAGAAGGCGGGAAGCTCGGAGCGCGCGCGCCTTTCCGAGGGATGGCGGCAATCTCGAAGCATCACTCCCTTCACCCGTTCCCCTCCTGGTTCCAGGCTCGGGAGTGGGGGGCTACTGTTACGGGGGAACTTAGCCACCATGCCCCACGTGACCGGCACGCGCGCCCCAAGAAGACTACGGCTGCCCCTTGATCCAGCAATCCGACCTCGGGTCGGATATCTTCGGCTCCGCAGCCCGACCCCGAGTCGGCTGCCCTTGATCCAGCAATCCGACCTCGGGTCGGATATCTTCGGCTCCGCAGCCCGACCCCGAGTCGGCTGCCCCTTGATCCAGCAATCCGACCTCGGGTCGGATATCTTCGGCTCCGCAGCCCGACCCGAGTCGGCTGCCCCTTGATCCAGTAATCCGACCTCGGTCGGATATCTTCAGCTCCGCAGCCCGACCCCGAGTCGGCTGCCCCTTGATCCAGCAATCCGACCTCGGGTCGGATATCTTCGGCTCCGCAGCCCGACCCCGAGTCGGCTGCCCCTTGATCCAGCAATCCGACCCCGAGTCGACAATCTCTCGACAACAACAGACTGTTCCTCTGAGGCACGCCGCGGCCCCCTGCTCCACTACTCCCTGCAACGGCCGTATCCGGCGCTGCCCCACGATCCCCTGTAACAGCCGTACAAGGCGGAGCTCCACTATGCCCTGCCATGGCTGTACCCAGCGCTGCCCACGACGCCCTGTAACGGCCATGTCAGTGGCAGCCCCATCGTGCCACACGATGACGAATCCCCGGAAAAACCCCCCAGCCTGATATATATGAGGCTGGGGGGGAAGGGGGAGGGTAAGATATATCTTCCAGAGTATCATTTCACCTGCTACCTTCTCCTTCTCCTTCTCCTTCGATCTCCTCTGACTTGATCGTCGGAGGGCCCCCACTACCCCGGTGGTGGTGCGAGGCTTGCTTGCAGGTTTCACGGCGGAGGGCGGAGCGCAACCAAAGCAACTCAAAGGGAACCCCGTTCACACCGCTGTGCCAATCGTTCTCGGTTTGGACCACCAGCAACAAATAATAATAATATAATTTGAGCGTATCATGACTCGGGTTAGTTGATTGTTGACCAAATATGGTCTAATTTGTTAAGTATCTGAATAAACCATGCATTATTTGCTCCCATCTTATGATTTATAAGTTTAAGTTAAAAGCTTTGTGGCATATTGAATCATGGTATCAATACTTTGCCTTCTCAGACCTGCTTTTGTGATTTGATGCAAATCATTTTTGAGATAGACCGTTGCTAACTAATAATCATCAGTACATGTTCATTTTGTGAAATACATTCCTAGCCATATAATGATTGACTCTAAGGTTGGTCATTATCTATTATGGGATCAGCTCACTACCATAATATGGGCATCGAATTCATTTACTTTCAAGTTCTATCCCAAATGCAACTAATTCTAATCAATCCTGTTGTGAATCGATCCTGATCTGATCTCAAGTGAACATGCATCAAGGTGATAATTTCAATCTAAGATTTTAGTTAGTCACTTATCTAGTATTAATCTTGCGAGTTTTATGAAATTTTTGATAGTTGATCCAAAGTTATCTATCACACTGATTTCGATCAAGAAGAATGAGATCTTGGATTTATATTACTCAATGGGCTAAGCATCTTTAAATTTGAAAGGCCTAGATCTCTCCAAATTTCGAGGACGAAATTTTCTTAAGGAGGAGAGAATATGAGATACTGGGCTGAACTCGGCAGCCCCAGCCGACTTCAGCCCAACGCCCCTTTTGGAAGGGGCAGAGCAGGGGATCGCAAACGCGATCCCCCTCCGCCTTCCTCCGGGCGCGACGGGAGCGGAGGCGCCGCGGACAATCCGCGGCAACCCCGCGGCCGTTTTGTGGCCGCTCCGCGTCCGCACGAGCGGCCGTTGATCACGGCCGCCGCGAGAATCATGGCGGTCCACCGTTCGAATTGGGGGCCTATTAAAAACCCCCCATTCTTCTTCCTCTGTGATTGCTCCACCACCGACCCCCTCCTCCCTCTTCTCCCTTCTTCTCCGATGACCGCATGCGCCACTCCAATCAAGTTCAGCCACCCCGGGAGCCTAGCTCCTTTGATTCTCTTAGTCCCCAGTTTTTCGATCTAGTTTGGCCCGTTGGGAAACCCCACCGCCGTCGCCGCGGTTAGCTGCCGGATCGAGCCACCTGCGGCCGAGATCCGCCGCCTCCGTCGACCGCCGGTAAGCCCTCTTCCCTTTTTGCTCTTCGATCTAGCCGGAACATGCTTGATTTCCTTTTCTTTGCTTTGGCCCCAAACCGAGATCACTCGATTTTCCCTCGACGCCCCGTCGCCGCAGAAGCTGCCGGCCGCCACTGCAGTCGGCCGGCCGTCGGCCGGGCAACAGCTCCCGGCCGCCTTTGCTGACCCCCCCCAACCGGCCCCTTCTTCTTCCTCTTCCGTTCTCCCATCTCCCCTGTTCATGGGGAGCTCGGTGAAGAAGAAGGCCACTGTGGGCCGTGAGCAGAATGATGGGCCGATGGGCCCTGTTCCATTGCAGGCCCAACTTGGGCCCAGTCCAGTCCGATTGGGCCTAGTTGGGTAGTACCCTTGTGGGCCCAACTTGGGCCCAGTTCAGATCCGAACCTAGAACCTGAAATCTGGAACACGAAACCCGAAATCCGAACCCGAAACCCAATAGTATTATTTTTGATTTTTGCTTAGCTCTGAAATTAACAAAGAAATTAATTAAATTTAAACAGGTGAACTTGATCCGCCTATTTGAAGTAGGAGTTAAGCGAAGAAGAGGTAAGTAACTTAATACTTCAAAGTGCATTTTTCTAAATTATTTAGTAAAATAATTATTAGTGGATTAAATTTTGAAATATGTTTTGTATTTGGTAAAATGGGTCTGGCATGTTAAATTTTATTTGAAAATTATGCTCTGAAATCCATAAATTATGATTGGGCAATTTATGATATCTGTTTATATATATATGCATTCTCAACATGGTTATGATCTGTTCTGTTCTGTTCTGGCCCCGCCAATGGGGATTATACGTTTGACCTGTCGACTTGTAATCTGTGAGAAACCGGTTTCGACACCGTGCCACCGGTGATTAGAATAGTGGTTCCTGGACACCGGCTGCCATCGGTAGGTAAATATAGTGGATTTGGCACTTTTGTGCAACATCGGCTGCCATCGGTGGATAAAAATAGTGGATTTGGCACTTTGTGCAACCCATGCCACTAAGGTACGTGGCCGTAGCCTATTATGTTGAGATTATGATATCAGAGTTTTGTAAAAATGATAATAAGTTTTGAAAATAGCAAAATAATGATATTTATGATTTATTCCCAGTCATTATTTGTATTTTGATCTGATATGCTTTGACCCCACTCTGGCCCCACTCTGGGATATTTTGTTGCTTACTGGGCTAGTGTAGCTCATTATTCTGTTTTCTCCACTTTTCAGATCCAGAGGTTTGATCTCACGGGATTAAGGAGTGCGCTAGATTTTCCGACGATTTCTTCAGTTATTGATCCTTTAGTTAGATTGATTAGAGTATTTGACTTACGTCAGCATATGTTATTTGAAATTTTGTAAGACTGCTTTTGAACAACTTAAATATTTATGTCAGTTTTAAACATCTGTGATTGCTTTGATATGATCTGCTGCCTTGCACGCCTGTGCGGCCCGCTGTGCAGGCGTGCGGCGTCTGCCGCGCCTCAGGCTCGGGGCGTGACATAAGGCCTGTCAAAGGATTTGGATGAAATGGAATGGTCATTAGAGAGGCTCGATTGTTGGGCATGGAGCAGCTGGAAAGACCATCTTTCCTTCAAAACTCATTTAGTTAACCTTAATCATTCCCCCCAAAACAAACTCATGAGAATTGAACCAATTAATGTTGGAACCGGCCCATCCTGATCCAATCAAGATTGGGTTGGTCTTGCTTGGTTCTCAGGTTAGTCTATTTTTTTATTAAAAAAAGAAATCATTAAATACATAATTGATTTTGTCTGAGAAATAAATCAATAATGGAAGCTGGAAGCTGAAATCAGAGGCATCTATTGTTGGAAATTGTATCCTAAATGTCAATCGTTAGTATGTTGATGATTGAATTTTGTAAATGAATTGACAAATTAATAAAGTGTTATTTGGCATTATTCATCATTGTACATCTTCAAATGAACTCTTATATGATGAAGTCCTTAGGATTTATTTTATGATAAACGAGAATTTATCTTCAAGTCCTTAAAACTGTTCGCGATCAAATGATATTCTGTTACCAGGACGACAGTATTATCGAGATTAGGTCGTTGTGTGACATATACGTTGGTTGTCCTCTTAACCAAGGAGTGTGGAGACACTGGTATGCCACACAGGTTGAAGTATAGGAGTACATTTTACTGGAACATGACCAATTCCGGGACGCTCTTCTGTCAAGAGATGTTTCGAATGGATATGGTATAAGTTTGACCCTCTAACCTGAGATCGCAACCTGTGACTAGCAAGCAACTCACTGTACTTTGGTACCGGACTATCTGAAATTCTAATTCAGTGACGGAAGGTCACTGGGTGCAGTCAAGTACTTGCGTAGTCAGTTGTGAGTCGAGATGGAATTGACCCCTCCTGGAAACAGGAGATAATGTCTTGTGATTAATTTAACAAAACCTTAGCCAGGATAATCCCAGTGAGGAGTCACAGGATATCTAGAGTTAATCACATAATGGATGTACTAATTATAGGGTTGACAGTGAGCTCTAAGTCATCCAGGCATTAGGAGTCAAAGGGATTGAATTATACAGTAACCATAGTCCAGGGTTTCAGAATATTTGCTTCGCATATATTCGGCCTATCCGGACGTCGAATACCATTGCTAGATTGTCACATCGATTATGTGGAGTGATTGATTAAAACCCCATTTGATTTTGATGAGCTCAAAGCATTTGAGTATATCTTGTGATTACTAATGAATTCAATTGAGTGTTTCAGTGAAAATCCTGTCCAAGTGTCTCTAGATTTTGGTTCATAGTATTTTGGATAAGTTAAGAAGTCTGCTGAACCAAAGTCTGAGACTCGAGTCGACTCCCGAGTATTACGAGTCGACTCCAAGCGTATCAAGTTCACTGGCACGAGCTCGAGTCGACTCCAGACTAGTACGAGTCGACTCCGACTGAGAACAGAAAGAAGAACAGAAAGCCTCATCTCAGAACCTGTCAACGAGTCGACTCCTGAAGTGCGCGAGTCGACTCCAATGTTCAACGAGTCGACTCCAGGGTAGTAAGAGTCGACTCCAAGAGGTACACAAAGAAAAGTCAGATAGCAGTTTTCGAGTCTGAGATTCGAGTCGACTCCAGTGGAACGCGAGTCGACTCCGATGGTTGGCAAGTCGACTCCAGAGAAAGCAAGAGTCGACTCTCAACGGTACACAAAGAAAAGGTCAGAGAGCATTTTATGGACTCTGAGATTCGAGTCGACTCCCGCAATACGCGAGTCGACTCCGAGACTGTGCGACCATCGACAGACAGAAAACCATGTTACTGCCTCTGAGATTCGAGTCGACTCCCAGACAGCTCGAGTCGACTCCAAGACAAGCTTCACGTCAAAAGGCAGAAGACCAACTTTCGGAAACTGAGAGCCGAGTCGACTCCAAGGAAGTTCGAGTCGACTCCAAGACTGGATGAGCCAAAAGACAGAGAATCGGGAGTTCGGGCTCTGAGATTCGAGTCGACTCCAAGGACAGTCGAGTCGACTCGAGTGGACAAAATTCAAAATTGGATCCACGGACTTCAGTGGATGAGCCGACTCCAAAATTGCCAGGTCAGCTCCAGAAGTTGGCGAGTCGACTCCGGGTCAAGACGAGTCGACTCCCAGTCGTGACAGCAACTTTAATTCAAATTTGGAACAGTTGCCGAGTCGACTCCGGAAAAGCTTGAGTCGACTCCCGCTACAGCCGAGTCGACTCCTGATCGCGCGAGTCGACTCCAACCCACCAACGGTCATATTGTCAGGCTGCGCAGAGTGTGCAGAACGGACAGAAAAAGCAGTGTAACGGCTAGTTTCCGTGGGGGTTGGCTTAAATAGCCACAGAAGACTGTAGCAAGGCAGAGAACAACCATTCCACTCCAAGCATTCAAGCTTTCAAGCTCTGCAACGTGCTCTTCAACGAAAAAGGGAAAGATCAACATTTACTGCAACCAACTACATCTTCCCAGCAATTAAAGCCTCCTCCTCCTGCATTCAAGTCGACTACTCATTCGAGAGGAGACCTGAGTTCAAGAAGCCATTCCTCTACTTCAGCTTAAAAGCGTTTGAGGGCTTCTAAACTCCTCTTTTGATTATATTGTTTTACATCTGCTTTTGAGAAGCTTATTTTCCTTTCTTTCTATAACTTGTATTTACTTGGTTCAATCGGGGGATTGAATCAAGGGGATTAAGGTTGGTTGGTGAGCCAAGTTAAAAACCAACGTGTGTAAGGGTTTGATTGTGAGCCCGGAAAAACAATCGGGGTTGGTTCTAGTCGGTGAGCCTGGGAAAACCGACCGAGTTTGTTGTGAGCTCGTAACAACAAGTTTGGTTGTGAGCTTGCAAAACAACCGGCTGTAATCCAAGGGGGTTATAGTGAATTCCCAAGAAAGACTTGGGGAGTAGACGTAGGAGCAAGGGGTAGCTCCGAACCACTATAAAACTCTGTGTTTGCATTGGATTGTCTCTTCTCTTCTTCCTCTCACATCACTCACAGCACTTAGCATTAATTAAATAACTTGCAATAGTTTTTAATTAATCATCCATAACGTTTTAATTATCCAAATTAATTTAAAACCCAATTCATCCCCCCCCCCTCTTGGGTTGTCTATCTGGGCAACAAGTGGTATCAGAGCCAAAAACTCTTCCACTCAAGAGTTAAAAGATCAAAATGACAACCCCATTTGGATCTTCTCACATTGAGGGTCAGTCCACCCAAAGACCCCCTTTCTTTAATGGATCCGACTACTCATACTGGAAGGCTAGGATGAGAATATTCATCCAAGCCCAAGACTATGAGATGTGGACCATTGTAGTAAATGGTCCATACATCCCATCCATATATGTAGATGGTGTCAAGGTACCCAAACTAGAAACGGATTGGGATGAACATGACATGAGGAAGGCACAACTAAACTCTAAAGCTATGAATGTGTTTTATTGTGCCTTAGATAGAAATGAATTCAATAGGGTCTCTACTTGCAACTCTGCAAAAGAGATCTGGGATAGACTTGAAGTGACCCATGAGGGCACGAATCAAGTTAAAGAATCCAAAATTAATATATTGGTTCATAAGTATGAACTATTTAAAATGGATTCTAATTAGACAATCACTAGCATGTTCACTAGGTTTACTGACATTGTCAATGGCCTAAAAAGCCTTGGCAAGAGCTATACTAACAGTGATCTTGTCAGAAAAATACTTCGCTGTCTACCAAGGTCATGGGAAGCCAAGGTGACGGCAATCCAAGAAGCTAAAGACTTGAACAAGCTTCCACTCGAAGAGCTCCTTGGATCCCTAATGACTCACGAGCTAACCATGAAGCAACACAGCGAAGAAGAGTCCTCCCATAAGAAAAAGGTAATAGCACTTAAATCTACTTTATCTAACAAGGACCTGTCTTGCAGTAGCAGCAGTGAAGAAGAAGAACATGAGGAAGATGATGGTGAGGCTCTTCTTGTGCGCAAGTTCAAGAGATTCATCAACCATAAGAAGTCCTATCATCAAAGGAGAGGCCCCTCAAATTTCTACCGCAAGGACAAAGGTAAGGAAAGGGAAAACGAGGGGATTGGGTGTTACGAGTGCAAGAAGCCGGGTCACATAAGAGCAGAGTGCCCCTTACTGAAGAAGGGGAGTAAGTACAAGAAGAAGAAGGCTCTTGTCACTACACTATCCGACTCCGACTCATCATCCTCCTCATCAGATGATGAACAAGAAGAGAAGGCCAATTTCTGCTTCATGGCCAACGAAAACGAGGTAACTTCCGATACGCATCTTGATTTCTCTTTTGATGAACTTTATGATGCATTTAATGAGTTAATGGTAGAATATAAGGCTATAAATCTTAAGAATAAAGAACTGAAAATAGCTAATCAATCATACCTACATAAATACGATAAATTAGTTAAGGATAAGGACTTAATCACCAAAGAAAATATTGAACTTAAAACAAGCAACCAACTTTTAACTCAAAAGACTAACACCTTAACTAAAGATAATGAAAAACTAACTAAGGAATTTTCAGAACTTAAAAAATATAAACAAACCTTAGATAAGGATCTTACAAAAGAACTTAATGATCTAAAAGCAGAAAATCAAACACTAACTAAAGAACTTAACAAATACAAACCCTTAGTTGAAAAATTTACATATAGTTCTGAAAAATTAAACATGATACTAAATAGTCAATGAGCAGTATTTAATAAAGCGGGTTTAGGGTATAAACCAAGAAATAAACAAAAACTTCTTAGTAACTTCTTTGTTAAAGCTGGAGAAACTAAAACTAAGAAAATAACCTGCTTTTGTTGTGGAACTATAGGACATAAGGCAAATGCATGTGACTATAGGAAAAGTAAAACAAAAAGGAAAATTAAAAGGGTATGGGTTCCAAAAGGAACCAACTTGACTAACCATGAAGGACCCAAGAAAACTTGGGTACCTAAGATGACATGATTTGCTTGTGTAGGAGTGTCTTGCAGCCAAGGTCAACAAAAACCGCTGGTATTTGGATAGTGGCTGCTCAAGGCACATGACGGGTGATAAAGATCAATTTTTCACCCTTGAAGCTAAGAAGGGAGGTGCTGTGACTTTTGGAGACAACAACCAAGGTCATATCATTGGTATTGGTAAAGTTCAAATCACCCCTTCTACTTTTATAGATAATGTTAGATATGTTGATGGTCTTAAGCATAACTTGTTAAGCATTAGTCAATTATGTGATATAGGATATGATGTTATGTTTAAACCATCATTATGCATTATAACAAATCCTAATGATAATAGTTTAGTTTTTAAAGGAATTAGACATGGAAATGTATATGTTGTAGACCTAGAAGATCTTGCAAAACATAACCAATGTCTAGTTGTAAATGAAACTAAAGATAATGATGCTAGTTGGTTATGGCACCGTAAGTTAGGTCATGCAAGCATGGACACAATAACTAAACTAGTTAAAAGAGACTCCGTGATAGGTTTGCCAAAATTAAAATTTGAAAAGAACAAAATATGTGAAGCATGTCAATTTGGCAAACAATCTAGGAACTCTTTTAAATCCATAAAATGTGTCTCTACTTCTAGGCCTCTAGAATTACTACACATGGACCTATTTGGTCCAACTAGAACAACAAGCCTAGGTGGAAATAAATATGGTCTAGTTATAGTAGATGATTACTCTAGGTACACATGGGTCATGTTTCTAGCGCATAAGGATCAAGCATTTTCTATGTTTAAGAAGTTCCATAAGGAAGTAACAAATGCTAGAGAGTCTTCAGTCATAGCCATTAGAAGTGACCATGGTACCGAATTCGAAAATCAATCATTTGATGAATTTTGTAGTAAAAAGGGGATAACCCATAATTTCTCAGCACCTAGGACACCACAACAAAATGGAGTTGTGGAAAGGAAGAATAGAACACTAGAGAAAATGGCTAGGACTATGTTATGTGAAAGTAACCTCCCTAAGTACTTTTGGGGAGAAGCCATTAATACCTCTTGTCACATATTAAATAGAGTTTTATTAAGACCCATTATAAAGAAAACACCTTATGAACTTTGGAAAAATAGAAAACCAAAAGTTAATTACTTTCATGCCTTTGGATGTAGGTGTTTTGTACATAATAATGGGAAAGATAATCTAGGGAAATTTGATCCTAAATCTGATGAAGGAATATTCTTAGGTTATTCTACAACTAGTAAAGCCTATAGAGTCTTTAATAAAAGAACCTTAGTCATAGAAGAATCTATACATGTAGTATTTGATGACTCTAGTGACATCTCCTCTAGTAAGAAAGTTAATTTTGATGACGATGTTGAAATACTTGAAGAAAAGATAGATGAGATGGGATTACAAGATGATAATCAAAAATTGATTGAAGAAGCATCATCAAGTCAAGAGCCTATTGTGGATCATGGGCTAACAAAAGCTTGGAGGTATGCTCACGGGCATCCTAAGGAACTCATTCTAGATGATCCATCTCAACCGGTTAGGACTAGAGCTTCACTTAGAAATCTAAATAACCATCTAGCTTTTGTCTCACACTTTGAGCCCAAACATATAGAAGAAGCCGAAAATGATGTAAATTGGATAAATGCAATGCAAGAAGAACTAAACCAATTTACTAGAAACAAAGTGTGGGATCTAGTAGAGAGACCTTCTAAATATCCAATTATAGGTACAAAATGGATATATAAAAATAAGCTAGATGAAAATGGAATTGTTATAAGGAATAAGGCTAGACTAGTGGCAAAGGGTTATAATCAAGAAGAAGGCATAGATTTTGATGAAACCTTTGCTCCCGTAGCTAGACTTGAGGCTATTAGACTATTATTAGCATATGCATGCTCTAAGGATTTCAAACTATTTCAAATGGATGTAAAAAGTGCATTTTTAAATGGGTATATTAATGAGGAAGTGTATGTAGAACAACCTCCTGGTTTTGAAAATCATCAATACCCTAATCATGTGTATAAACTGAACAAAGCACTTTATGGATTAAAACAAGCACCTAGAGCATGGTATGAGAGACTTAGTAAATTCCTATTAGAACATGAATTCTCTAGGGGAAATGTAGACACAACATTATTTCTGAAAAAGCAAAATAAGGAGATGCTATTAGTACAGATTTATGTTGATGATATCATTTTCGGTGCTACTAACAATCGCCTCTGCGAAGAGTTTGCTGATTTGATGCAGAGTGAGTTTGAGATGAGCATGATGGGAGAGCTGAACTACTTCCTCGGGCTTCAAATCAAACAATCTGAAGGAGGCATCTTCATCAATCAAGCAAAATATGTCAAGGAGATGCTCAAGAAGTTTGATATGGAAGGAAACAAATCAATCAGCACCCCCATGAGCTCATCATGCAAATTAGATCAAGACGAATCAGGTAAATCTGTAGATCAAAAACTTTATAGAGGTATGATAGGATCTTTACTATATCTTACTGCAAGTAGACCTGATATTATGTTTAGTGTTTGCATGTGTGCTAGATATCAGGCTAATCCTAAAGAATCACACCTAGCTGCAGTTAAGAGAATTTTTAAATACTTAATAGGAACTAAGAACATAGGGCTATGGTACTCTAAAGAATCTAGCCTAAACTTAATAGGGTACACAGATTCAGACTTCGCTGGATGTAAGCTTAATAGAAAAAGTACCAGCGGGTCGTGTCAGTTTCTAGGAGAAAACCTAATCTCATGGTTTAGCAAGAAACAAAACACGGTTGCATTATCCACTGCAGAAGCTGAATATGTGGCAGCCGGGAGTTGTTGTGCTTAAATCTTGTGGATTAAACAACAATTAGAAGATTATGGCAGTAAACAAGATAAAATCCCCATTAATTGTGATAATACAAGTGCCATAAATCTAACTAAAAATCCAATTCAACATTCAAGAACTAAACACATTGAGATAAGACATCACTTCATAAGAGATCATGTATTGAATGGTGATGTGTCACTCCAATTTGTTTGTACTGATAATCAATTAGCAGATATTTTTACAAAACCCCTAAGTGAAGAGAGGTTTAGCGTGCTTAGGAGGGGATTAGGAGTGATTGATCCATCCTAGTGGGAGTTTCCACTAGATTAATTGATTTTGATGATTAGAATGCGGTTAAAATAGAGTTTCTATTCAATGATCATCAAATCAGATCCCAATTAGGTGATTTTCCCTCATTTGGCACGGTTATAGCATGACTTTTAGGTGCGTGCCAAGGTTAGAGACGACTCGAGTAAGTTTCAGAGCCGGCTCCTAAGGGGGAGTCGACTCGCGCATTTGCGGGAGTCGACTCGCAAAGATGGCAGCTGAGGGGGAGTCGACTCGCACATTGTCGGGAGTCGACTCGAAGTCTACAGGCGCATAAGGAGAGTCGACTCGCGCATATTCTGGAGTCGACTCGAGGTCGAGTCGACTCGAGACTCAGGAGAGTCGACTCGCAGTCGGGATCCGACTTTTTAACCCTAGGTTTGTCGTTTCGCAAACACTTTTCTTTCAAGCCGCCACTGTTCAAAAAGCCCTAGAGCCGACTCCTAGGTCGTCCCCGATCGTCTCCAACCTCTGTTCGGTCGATTTTTCACCGGTTCTTAGGATTTTCGTCCGTTCCTAGGTCGTCTCCGGTCCGTCCCGAGTCTCCTCCGTCGACCTTTCTCCGTCCTTTAGGTGTTTCTTCCCGTTTAGGTCAAGATGCCTCGTAAGACCGTGGTTAGGAAGAGGTCCCGTCCCGAGCGGCGCTCCAAGGCGCTAGGCCGGTCCCGAGCGGCGCTCCAAGGCGCGGCACGATCCCGCGAGGCAACCACCTCCGGCTCGTTCCCCGCCTAGGGCGGTTCCCGCAAGGCCGTTGGCCGGGAAGGCCGTCACCACCGGGAGGTATGTCGACTTTGACTATCTCTCTCGGGAAGGGTTCACCATAGGTGATAGGCTTAGAGCCCAGGGCCTAGAGTACTTCCTCACTTTGGACCTTCCCACTTACCCTGGCCTTGTTCAAGAGTTTTATAATACCGTCCATCGGGGAGATGGAGGTATTGAGGGCACAGTAGTAGGTGTCCCTGTGCGTGTCACGGAGGATCTCATTGCCCACATCCTCCACCTTCCATTAGTAGGGATGGCTCCCGCACACCCTGAGGATAGAGTTGAGGCCCTTACGGTCGTCTTAGGGCATCCACCTCAGTCCCCCCTAGACGAGGTATCTGCTAGCTCACTTCCTATTGAAGTGAGAATCCTTTTGAGTATTCTGTCCAGATCCATCTTCCCTAAGACAGGAAGATTTGATTTTGTAAATGAGAGGGACCTAGCTGTTATGTCTTACATTCTTCAGGACACCCCGGTCAACTTCTCCAAACTCATCTATAAGTATATGTGTGAGCCCCTAGATAGACCTAGGCTCACCCTCCCATACGGCATGATTTTTACTCTTCTCTTTAGGGAGTACGAGATTCCCATTCCTGAGAGGGAACCCTCTCGTGCATTGCGATGGACAGATCGCTTGTGTACGGGGACCATGCACAGGATGGGGTTTCGGAAGAGAGAAGGGATCTGGGTTAGGAAGTCTACCCTCACCGCTCAGACCACCAGACATTCACCTAGTCCTGAGCCCGATTCAGACTACCCAGACCTTCCAGACCATCCAGGCCTCCCATCCACTCCTCCTGCTCCTACCACCTCCGCCGGACCTTCCTCCTCGGCACCACCCTCTATGGCGGTCCGGATTGATCCTGAGCAGCTCCGGGAGCTGCGACAGGAGATAGTCAGAGAGGTGAGGGATGAGCTGCTTCGGGAGCTCCGAGGTGCGGTGCCTGCTCCCACTCCTGCACCCGTATCTTCTCAGTTGGTCCCTTCCTTGACAGCCGTGACTGACATGACGGCTCATGTACGGGAAGAGATCTACAATGTCCGGAGTTTGGTCCAGGCCCAGTTCCACAGCATGAGTGAGGTCACGAGCTCCACTCGACAGATGCGAGAGGAGATAGGTCGTGACATGCACACCACCACCGAGGGGGCCGAGCGCTTGGCGAATGTACTCATCGACAAGCTGGACGCACTTCAGACATCGGTGACTGGGCTTCAGGCGTCGGTGACAGAGCTCTCCACTACACATAGCAGAGCCACCACGTCTATCATCACACAGCTTGGCCATGTCACAGATGCAGTCACCCTCCTCATGGAGCAGAGCCGATTGAGAGGAGGAGCCACATCCTCGAGAGGAGGAGCCACATCCTCCAGAGGAGGAGATGCATCCTCGAGAGGGGGAGCTTCATCCTCGAGGAGGACATAGATGTGTTTGAGTTCTGTTTTGTATTGTTTTACTTTACTTATTATATGCTCAAATCTACTTCAATTCATATCAATACAATGAGTAGACATCTTATCTTCAATTATGTGCCATTTGATGATTGTTTGTACCATTGATTGTGGTTGATTACCTCCTTTTTGGTATGATGACAAAAAGGGGGAGAAATATGTATAAAATGTGTAAAAGAGGAGAAAAATAAAAAATATATGTAAAAGAAATCAATGGAAATAAATAAAAAGATAAACTCTTAAAAATACACACAAATTTGTTCTAAGTGGATTCGGTACCTCGAGGCTCATTATCTCTCTTTTGGGGCTCCTAATGGAGTAATCTCCAGAATCTATTCAAGGGATATTCGGAGATTAGCTGAATCCTACTCAAGAACAAATTGACAGATTTTTCCTCTAAAAACAAAAAATTCAGTTCAAAAACTTCAAAGCATTAAAAGGAAATTCAGAGAATCAAAACATAGTTGAATGCATATGTTGAGGGGGAGAATCTGAATTTTAATCAAGCTAAATCATTAATGACATATAAGCCAAATAATTGATTGCATAATATGAAGGCTTATATAATTCCAAATGAAAGGGGGAGCATTAACTCCGAAATTTGTTGTTTCACTCCTTTCAAACTTGGATAAATTAAATTATCAGACATTTGAATTCATTTATGGATTTTATTTCATTATTTATTGAGCAAGTCATTTTACATATACTCAAAGTTTTGTCATCATCAAAAAGGGGGAGATTGTGGAGTGATTGATTAAAACCCCATTTGATTTTGATGAGCTCAAAGCATTTGAGTATATCTTGTGATTACTAATGAATTCAATTGAGTGTTTCAGTGAAAATCCTGTCCAAGTGTCTCTAGATTTTGGTTCATAGTATTTTGGATAAGTTAAGAAGTCTGCTGAACCAAAGTCTGAGACTCGAGTCGACTCCCGAGTATCACGAGTCGACTCCAAGCGTATCAAGTTCACTGGCACGAGCTCGAGTCGACTCCAGACTAGTACGAGTCGACTCCGACTGAGAACAGAAAGAAGAACAGAAAGCCTCATCTCAGAACCTGTCAACGAGTCGACTCCTGAAGTGCGCGAGTCGACTCCAATGTTCAACGAGTCAACTCCAGGGTAGTAAGAGTCGACTCCAAGAGGTACACAAAGAAAAGTCAGAGAGCAGTTTTCGAGTCTGAGATTCGAGTCGACTCCAGTGGAACGCGAGTCGACCCGATGGTTGGCAAGTCGACTCCAGAGAAAGCAAGAGTCGACTCTCAGCGGTACACAAAGAAAAGGTCAGAGAGCATTTTATGGACTCTGAGATTCGAGTCGACTCCCGCAATACGCGAGTCGACTCCGAGACTGTGCGACCATCGACAGACAGAAAACCATGTTACTGCCTCTGAGATTCGAGTCGACTCCCAGACAGCTCGAGTCGACTCCAAGACAAGCTTCACGTCAAAAGGCAGAAGACCAACTTTCGGAAACTGAGAGCCGAGTCGACTCCAAGGAAGTTCGAGTCGACTCCAAGACTGGATGAGCCAAAAGACAGAGAATCGGGAGTTCGGGCTCTGAGATTCGAGTCGACTCCAAGGACAGTCGAGTCGACTCGAGTGGACAAAATTCAAAATTGGATCCACGGACTTCAGTGGATGAGCCGACTCCAAAATTGCCAGGTCAGCTCCAGAAGTTGGCGAGTCGACTCCGGGTCAAGACGAGTCGACTCCCAGTCGTGACGGCAACTTTAATTCAAATTTGGAACAGTTGCCGAGTCGACTCCGGAAAAGCTTGAGTCGACTCCCGCTACAGCCAAGTCGACTCCTGATCGCGCGAGTCGACTCCAACCCACCAACGGTCATATTGTCAGGCTGCGCAGAGTGTGCAGAACGGACAGAAAAAGCAGTGTAACGGCTAGTTTCCGTGGGGGTTGGCTTAAATAGCCACAGAAGACTGTAGCAAGGCAGAGAACAACCATTCCACTCCAAGCATTCAGCTTTCAAGCTCTGCAACGTGCTTTTCAATGAAAAAGGGGAAGATCAGCATTTACTGCAACCAACTACATCTTCCCAGCAATTAAAGCCTCCTCCTCCTGCATTCAAGTCGACTACTCATTCGAGAGGAGACCTGAGTTCAAGAAGCCATTCCTCTACTTCAGCTTAAAAGCGTTTGAGGGCTTCTAAACTCCTCTTTTGATTATATTGTTTTACATCTGCTTTTGAGAAGCTTATTTTCCTTTCTTTCTATAACTTGTATTTACTTGGTTCAATCGGGGGATTGAATCAAGGGGATTAAGGTTGGTTGGTGAGCCAAGTTAAAAACCAACGTGTGTAAGGGTTTGATTGTGAGCCCGGAAAAACAATCGGGGTTGGTTCTAGTCGGTGAGCCTGGGAAAACCGACCGAGTTCGTTGTGAGCTCGTAAAACAACAAGTTTAGTTGTGAGCTTGCAAAACAACCGGCTGTAATCCAAGGAGGTTATAGTGAATTCCCAAGAGAGACTTGGGGAGTGGACGTAGGAGCAAGGGGTAGCTCCGAACCACTATAAAACTCTGTGTTTGCATTGGATTGTCTCTTCTCTTCTTCCTCTCACATCACTCACAGCACTTAGCATTAATTAAATAACTTGCAATAGTTTTTAATTAATCATCCATAACGTTTTAATTATCCAAATTAATTTAAAACCCAATTCACCCCTCCCTCTTGGGTTGTCTATCTGGGCAACAGATTAGTATAGGAAGACGTTCCTATACTATCGGCTTAGGTTCGAACCTATGAAGTTAAACGCATAGAAGTTTCTAGGTTGATCAAATGGCTGATTGATGATTAAGAATCATTCAGAGGTAATTTGGTCAATTCGATTGACAAATTATCCTAAGCAAAAGTTGCATTAAAATAATTATTGAATTATTGAAGGATTAATTAGCAATTAGATTGCTAATGAACTCAATTTGATTGAGTAATTGGGCTTAGGTTGAGCCAAATTGAATAGGATTCAATTTGGGCTGCATCAGGGTTTGACCTAATTGGGTTAATTGGGTTCAACTCAAGTAGATTGAGCTTGACCCAATTGACGGGACTTGACCTAATTGGATTGGGCTTGATCCAAATCAATTGGAAGACCTTATTTGATGATGATTATGAGTCCAAATAATTAGAATTGGATAAGGAGAAGAATTTCTAAATTCTAGGAACCCATCCTTACTTCTTGGAGAAAAATAACACCTTAATTTATCCCCAATATTTTTCATGCCTATCCTCTTTTTTTTGGCCAAAAATTGGCGTGAGAAGAGAGGAGGCGTGGGGCTATGTTTTCTATAAAAATAGCGCCTTAAATCTTCCTAAAAAGATTTAGATGAATTTCCTAATTTGTAGGGATTGCATGGCGCATGAAATAGGGTGGTCTGCGGCTGAACTTTGGATGCATGAATTCCTATCTTTTAGGGATCCAAAGTGTACGAAATTTGTATATGTTTATCTCCTCTTAGCTGCCAAACTATAAGAATTTTTTGGGGATTTTATCATCCAAATTAATTGGCTAAATTAGGTGTGATACGTGGGGGGTCTTTTGGCTATAAAAGACCCCCATGCCTTGGGTTCAAAATATTCAATATTTAGAGGTTTCAAAAGATTCTGAAAAAATTTCCTGAGGGCCTCCATCCCTTCTTCTCCTTCTTCCTCATGTCCATCCTCCATCTCCTTGAAGAATAATTAAAGGTTGAGTGTTTAGAAGGAGAAAGCTTCAACCATTACAGCGTTCCTGCACGAGCTAGCACTCCCGCGGAAGACAATCTACCTAGGGCTTCGCGTGTACTTCTCGTAGAGGCCATTCGTGTGCGTGGCTGCGAAATCAAGGATCAGATCCACAAGTTTCTTCCATCATAAAAGGTATTAATTCTATATTAATCTTTTTATTTTGGAGTCAGGGTCTAGGTCCGATTCCCTAAGGTTTTATCCTCCTTTGGGGCTCCTCACGGAGTTATCTCCAGAATCCATTCGATGGATATTCGGAGATTAATCGGAATAGATTGTTTACCTTTCAGATTTGATAGTTAATCATGCATAAAAGTTTTAGCATAATTGTTTAAACGATTTCGGCATAATCCTATGTGTTCTTAATGCGCTGATTTCTAGATTTGATCTTGTAAGCATGCATGAATTAAATTGTTTGATTTATTTTTTTGCTGTATTTTTTGAAACTTAAATGGAACTACGTATGGCTTGATCCCCCTTATGAAGGGGTACGTAGGCAACCCGATCAGGTTCAGCCATGGTTTTCAAAAAAAAAAAAATCAGCATGCTTAACACTGAAGAATCTAGGATTCACTTTCATCTACAGTAAAATTAAAAATATTTATAAACCTAGAATATAATATGTTGCAGGCAAAAATCCTCGGACGGAGGCGGGCCTAGATCGATCGGGACTTGGGGCAGCTTGGTCGACGCCGGAGAGGAGGGAGGAGGAGAAGATCCTTGGGCGGAGGCGAAGCTCAATCAAGGCTTGAGGGCAAGAGAACAAATTAAAGAAGAAAAAAACCCACGAACACCCGAAGAAGAGGAAGAGGAGAAGGAGGAGAACAAGCGAGATGGAGGGAGAGGAGAGAGGAGGGAGGAGGAGAAAACTACCTCGGGCGGAGTGCATTGGGGTCGGTCGGTCGATGCCAGAGAGGAGGGAGGAGGAAAGGAGGTAGGAGTCGGACGGTCTGCGCCAGAGAGGAGGAATATAGGGGCTAAGTCAGCGTCGGAGACGAGGAAGACGAAGGCAAAGGCAGCGCCGGAGAGGAGAATGAGGGGGCTCGGGAGTAGCTAGAGCAAGTATGCGGGCTCGGAGTCGGCCGCTGGGTTTTAAAGGGGCTTCGGCAACGCTTATAAGCATCGTTTTAGCGTTTCAATTAACCACGCTTATACGCGTCGTCTTAGGCCAAAAACAACGACGCTTTAAAGCATCGTTTGGCTTTAGGTCTACGACGACGCTTTTAAGCATCGTCCACTACTTCAAATTACCCACGCTCAATAAAAGCGTCGGAAAAGTTTGGCGCAAGAGCAGAATTTACCGACGCTTTCCCCTAGCATCGGCATTTTCTGACTGTACCTAGTGCTGAATTGCACTACATGGGAAGCTCTCAAGGACACTCATCTCTAGCTTCAAGTTCATCAAATCTAGTTGAATGTGGACTCCCTTATCGATATCTGGTGAACTGATCAATGTGAGGGCTCTAACATGAACTTTTGACACTTTTTGGTTGACATTGCTGCTTTTTAAGCTTAGTGTACTTGAAAGTTAGTCATGCCTACTGCTAGGCCAATCAGCCTGCTGATTGGCTAGCTTCTTTTAGTGCCCCAAATCTGGTTGTGCACACACAGAATACCTAGCGATCCTCGGAGCAATGTGATCTAATTTATATGGATCGAGCGAGTACTCTAAGCCAGTGCGTCATATAATCCGTTCATCTTAATTATTATTAAAAACCAAATCAGCAAGCACTAGAGATGAACTATAGGTCGAAGCTAGAAACGGCAATACTTAACTTCTTTAAATCCATTGTTAGTTAAATTAAATTATTTATTTAATAAAATAATCAAATTTGAATCCAACTTTTTAATTTATTTAATAAATAGGCTATATTTGGTTCAATTCATCTCTGATCGAAAGTTTATATATTTGTGTCTGGTTCTCTCCCTGTCAAGTTAATATTTTTCTCTATTTATTTTTTTTTCTTGCAAATAGCTTCTACTTAAAACCGCTCTCTCCTCCGCAGCCATCTTTCATGACGGCAGCAGTAGAGACGACAGCAGCGATGCGAGGACAGCCGTATTAAATACGACAAACTGACTCTTCTGCAGTGAATTCCCGTCTCTCCATCTTGTCGATTACCAAGTACAAAACTAGAAGGAAGGTGAGACCATTAAAAGCGTGGCCCCGCTTTCTCGCCTCTCACCTACCGACGCCGCCTCCACCGGAGACTCGCCCGCTCACCTCCCTCCCTCCCTCTCGTGAAGAGATCGAAAACCATGCGTATTCTCAACGATAACTAAATGCGTAATACGCAGGCAACAAAAATAAGAGGAAATCATAGATGGGAAAAGAAAGAGAATAAAATTCGAAATCAGTCCCTTGTTTTTGCCATCAGTTAAACCTTATAATTACACTTCCATTTTTCTGAAAAGAAAGAAAAGTCTGAAAAGGAAAAGCAAGAGAAGAAAAAAGCAATTGCAACACTGTTTAATCCTTTAACACAAATCCTTCCCCTCTTCTTTCCGATCCATCTCAGGCCTTGAAGCACCCGGCGAGGTGGAAGTGATGGCCATTGTGGTGGTGGTGGCCGTCGCAGCCGGCAGCGTTGTCGCGGTCAATGATGCCCTGGACATGGCGGAAGTGCTCGACATGGCATGGGATGGTGATGGCTCCCTGCTGCTCGAAGCCGTACTCCTCCTCCGCCTCCTTGAGCAAGCCCATGAAGAGCGGGTGGTTGAGGTACATCACCGGCACCACGAACCGCTGCTGCTCCTCCCCGTCCTGCCCCACCTTTATCGTCATGCACCCCTTGGGCGGCACTCCCACGGACCCTCCCTCTTTCTTCTTATCGTGCCCCAGGTGCGGCAGATGCAGGTGGACCCCCATATCACCCTCAGCCCAATACTCCCAGGATTTAACCCAAAATGAAAACTTTACAAGTATTAGAGAGAGAGGAGGAGGGAGACGGGGAGAAGGGAAAGGTTAGGGGTCACTAGAGATGGGAACATTGGACTAAAACTAAGAGCAAGCATAGATCAATACTAGAATCAAGGAGATTTTAGAGGAGAGGACCTTTTTTCCCCGTCTTTGGTGTATGTAAAGGCGCCGAGGTGCTGAAAGAGAGGGAAAAATATAATTAATTCTTTGTTTATTATATTATTTAGGCCTTTTCGAAGCATTTCTGGCTCTTTACAATCATTACGCAAAAGCCATAGAGTGGCTGGTCAAGAAACCTGCTGCAGTTCACAGCTAACTCGGATAGAATTAACATACGACCGTTCCACCTCGATTAGATTTTTTTCAGATAGAACCTCTTTTTCCATACTTCACACATTCAAAAGAACTTAGAATTTACAAACCTACTGAACTAGTCCGAAATTTACTCAACTAGTATGATCTATAGTCATTGTACTCTTTTAATTGACCCGTGAGGTGTGTCGCTCTATGAAATGATCAAGACACCTGAGTACCTTTATTGAGTAATTTTGAGTTGTTTAACATTGATTAAAAAAAAAATTATACCTTACACTACAAGTTGTGCACCATACAAATCATCTTATTTTCTGCTTATATACTTCTTTCATCATGCGCTCATTTGATTGGTTCGTCTATAAAAAAAAAAAAAGGCTAGATGATTGGTAAGGTACATAATTATATTAGTGCATGCGGTATAGAATATAATTTTACTTCGAAATAGAGTATAAGGCATCTAGCTCGGACTACTATTGTCATATTTAATAATTATTATATATTTTTTTGATATGGAGTTTGAGAATTATTATTTTAAAAAAAATAATGGTTTAAAAATTTAGATTTAATAAAAAAATTATTTTAAAATAGAATTTTTTTCCGAGGAAGATAAATATGTAGCCACATAAATGCAGCATGACGATGACACGCATGGGAGGGATGAAACGACGACAAAGGATGGTGCTTGGGGAGGTGTCAACTGCGGGAAGGAGACAGGCTTGGGACATGCCAAGAATTTGCGGCACTCTTCTGCTCGTCTTCTTAAACCGAGGGAGATACATTGTGTTGTAAATAGAATTCCAAAACTAGCCCCCGCGAAACCCAACTGCAAAACTTCTTTTACTTTTTTTTTGTTTTCTTTAAAATTTCAGAAATATCTTGGTATCACAAGAAAAAAACAAAATATAAAAAAAAGGTGGCTGAGAACATTTCCAAAATTTTGGCTAGAACATGCTCGTATAAGAATCAAATGCGAAACTATATCGCATCTGGTGGTGCAGGCATCTCTCACATACAGTGGGTTCTCATAGTCACTGTCATGACGAACATAAAGATCTTTGGACGTGTAGTTCATTTTAGAGCGTGATCTTCCCTTTTATTAACCATAGTTAAAAAGAAAGAAAAATAAGAAAAGCAGTATAAAAATTAATTTGTTGAAACCACTATTTATGTATGATGATATTATTTCTTTAGTTTATAACATGCAAATGCCTATAAAATCTTTATTACAACTTTTTGTCCTTTTACTTTTAATAATATTTAAAATATAATAATTGCGTTGCTCATGCTATACAACAGCCATAATAAATTGTTCCAAAAAAATCGGTGGTTCAGATGCTTGCTATATACATATCCTTTTTTTTTCATTTTTGGAATTCGTATGTTCAATAAAATAATGCGCTCTAAAGTTATTATACTCCGTATCATAATGTCATGATAATTCTCACTTTAAACCTTTTGGCGGCATTTGATATAAATGTACTTAAATAGAGATTAGGCTTAGAATGTCTGATTTCTTTTAAACAACTTTTATAATATGAAACCAAGGAAGAAACAAATGCTTCACTCAAATTTTTTCTATGCTAAAAGAAAAAAAAAAAAAAGAAGAAAAAATTGCATAAGTTATTCTTGAAAGTGCTTAATATCTAGAGTTATTGTTAGAATTTTAGTCAAACAAAAATCAGATATAACTACTTGTATTTTCCAAACCAAACGCTTATAACCTGGTAAAAAAATAATAATAATAATTACTTGGTACTTTCCAAACCAAAATCAGCATTGAAAGGTGACATCATAGTGGTGCAGGCCTTGTCGTTAGATGGCCCGCATTGCGTGGCAGTTGACTCGTCCACTGAGAGCCACCAAATACAAAAGCACGTTGCTTGAGAGGAAGACGGCGCCAAGCACCAGGTTTGGTGGGTGCGGAGGTTGTTGGTGTTGAGATCACGAGCAGATTTCCTCGGCGTCTAGTGGATTAAGGCGGCTAAACACAATATAGCTTCGACCTTGGAATTCTAAGGTCATTACTGACCACTATTATGATTTTATTCATATAAAGTAATATGATAGAGGTGGTTCTCTCCGTTCTGTGCTTTGGAAAGGAATCCAACCATTGAGGAGATTCCAGAAATTACTCAACAATTATTTCTCTCTTATTTAACCTAAGATGGAGATATCAAGCATCCTTAATTTTTTCTCATCCCTTGCTTGGTAGGCCTGGCACACATGTACTTCAGACTGACATGATATATTACTATAGGACTTACAGTTTCAACTTTTTCTGCTATTGTTGATGATCGTTAGATCAATATGTTGGTTGGACAACCTATAAATATTCAGACATTTAACTGTATATGGTTAATTCAGTTTCAGATGTTCAACTGTATCTAGTTAAGTCAGTTAGTCAGTTATTTAGTTAGTTAACTCTTCTGTTAAGCAGCTATAGTTTTATGTATAAATATGCGTTGAGTTTATCAATGGAAGGATAATAAAGAGAGCTGCTTGCTCATTATTTTATTCATTTTATTTTTTCCTGATATGAATTTACTTCATCTCTTTTCATCATTGGAATTGTTCAATCCTGCTTTACTTTCTTTCCCCTGTTCCGAATCTTCTTTTTCTTTTCATCGTCTGAAACTCTTCATGGTATCAGAGTTGTAAGGTGCTTCCATAATAGTGTCTTCAACCAACGCTGCTGCAAGTTCTGCCAATGCCACACGTGATTCTATTTCTTCTCCAATTCAGAACGTGATGGAAGACCCAACAAGCCCCTATTTCCTACATTATGGCGACAACACAGGTTTGCAACTCATTTCATTAATCTTGAATGAAGAAAACTATTCTACTTGGAGCTGATCAATGATGATGGCCTTGAGTATCGAGAACAAAGAAGGTTTCATCGATGATAGCATAGTTCAGCCCCCAAAAAATCATCCACATCATGCTGTTTGGAGGCGTGCAATATATTTGTTTCCACTTGGATCTTGAACTCCATTCCAAAGAAAATGAGCTCATATCTCCCAGAGGTGCTAGCTTCCTTGCAGAGATGGCTATTGATGGCTGAAATCCTCTCCTTTGAATCAACTCTTAATTGTCTGGAGAGGAGAAAGAAGAATGAGGGATCTAGGAAGAACAATACAAGGCTCTTCGTAGCCTTTTCTTTTTCCTTGCGCTAGAACCAAGGAAGAAGGTCCAAGAGGAGATGCATGCCTCCTCTTCTTTTCTTCTTGCGGATGGCAGATGAAAGGAGGAAGAGAGGAGATGGTGTGTAGATTGCTAACCCAAAGATTAATTTTGATAATCACAAAATTTTGAAGTATAATTACTAATGTTTGTGTTGCAAGAAGAAAGATATTTATTTTGCAAGGAACATAACAAGTTGGAAGAATAGAAGAAGACCTCAAAAGCTCTCAAAAAGTTGAAAAAAAGCTATACTTCATTGGCCCAAGTTTCAAGTTCAAAGGATTCAAGTTGGAGGAGCAATTCAAAGAAAGAGTCAAAAGAATAGTCCTCGAGTTGACTCCTGTAAGTTCAGAGTCGACTCTGGCATTCTGGAGTTTCAAGGAACAGTGCTCGAGTCGACTCCGACTGAGAATAGACAAAAAGACAGAGAGTTGATTTTTAGCGCTACAGTGCTCGAGTCGACTCCAGCTATAGTCGAGTCAACTTTTAGCTACAGTGCCGGCAGACTCTTATTCACGAGTCGACTCCTGCTTCAGCCGAGTCGACTCCTACTTCAGCCGAGTCGACTCGAGCACGCTGGGAGGCATAACGGCTAGTTTTTTCTCAACTCCAACGGCTCTATTTTTGTCTCTAACGGCTAGATCTTTGTTCCCACGCCATCCAAAGCTATAAAATCAAGGGGAGAGCTAGGGAAGAAGTTAAGGAAGTGGGAGATAACACATAGGAAAGAGATTTCAAGAGAAACCTTCCAAAAGCACAAAAGGGTCATTCAAAGCAAAAGAGAGAGAAGAAGAGCATCCGAGTGAATCCCAAGGCTTTCTCTCCAACTGTGTGCTGCCTCAGTGATCCTCTATCTCGTGTGAAATCGGAAGAGGGTCAAGTAAAGAAGAAGCTGAGTTCCTTCATTTGCAAAACTTGGTTGAGGGCTTCTTCTCTTTACTCTATTTATTTATATTGTTATATCTGCTTGTTTAAGAAGCTTGTATTTGCTTTAAACTCTTATTCTTATATCTTATAACTTGATGCAATCAAGGGATTGAATCAAGGGGTTAAGATTTGTTGGTGAGCCAAAGGAAAAACCAACGGTGTAAGGTTGTGGTTGGTGAACCGGAAAAAACCAACTGGGTTTGATTGTCACCCCGGAAAAACAATCGGTTGGTTCTAGTCGGTGAGCCTGTAAAAACCGACCAAGTTCATTGTGATCTCGTGAAAACAACAAGTTAGGTTGTGAGCTTGTAAAACAACCGGCTGTAATCTGAGGGATTATAGTAAAATTTTCAAGAGGTCTTGGAGAGTGGATGTAGGTGCTGGGGTGCACCGAACCACTATACGTTTGTTGTGTTTGTGGTGCTTTCTTTCATTGTTTAATTTTCTTACTTACTTAGATAAATATCTAATTGAATTGCTTGCTTAACTCTTATCCGCGCATCCTTTAGTAGCAAGTATATTCAAATTGTTTAATCAAGTTTCATCTAATAAAACTGCATTAAGATTCATTGTATTGAAATACTTGCTTGGGAAAATCTAGACAAATTGTTTATTGAGTCCGCTGCGTAATAGTTTTAATCTTGATCAGATTAGAATCAAACTGTTGCTAAGTTTAAATTCCACTATGCATCTGTACAACTTAGCTTAATTAATTGAAAAGTTTAGAAGTAGTTGAAAAGTTTTAAAAGACCCAATTCACCCCCCCTCTTGGGTTGTATCTACTGGGCAACAAGTGGTATCAGAGCAGGTGCTCTAAGATTAATTATTGATCTCACGATCAAGAGCCAAAGATCATGACAACTCAAATAGATAGTTTTCTAGAAGATGGACAATTAATTGATATACCTCCACATTTAATGGCATAAACTACACACATTGGAAAGCACGCATGCGCATTTTCATTCAAGCATATGATTATGATTTATGGAGTATCACAGTCAATGGTCCACACACAAACACTAATTATGATAAAAAAATAGCTCAGCAAAATTCAAAAGCCATGAATATACTATATTGTGCATTAGATGATAGTGAACTTAATAGCATATCTTTTTGCATAACTACTAAAAAAATCTGGAATATGCTTGAAGTTAAATATGAATGCGCTAAAATTTTTAGTGAATCTGAAACTAGCTCTGAAGAAGAAGAACAGCAAACTGAAATTGAAAATCTTTGCTTTGTGGGACATGAAGATGAGGTATGTACTAGAACACAAAGTAATTTCTCATTCAAACATGAAGTACATGCCGAAACTCAATCTAATTTTACATTTGATGAACTTCATGATGCCTCTTCTGATTTGTATTTAGAATATAAGAAACTTATTTGTAAGAACAAGAACTTGAAGAATGAATATCAAATCCTAATAGATGAAAAACTGAAACTAACTAATAAAAATAAAATCTTAATTGAGCAAAATAAAGAACTAAATCAGAAAAGCCAACTTCTCACTGAAAGCCATGATAAAGTAAAGAAAAACAATGAATTGCTTTCAGAAGATAACAGAAGATTAGCTAAAGAAGTTGGCAAATTAAAACCTGTTGTTGAAAGATTTACTTTGAGCTCTGAAAAGTTGAACCTAATGATAAATAATCAAAAAGCTGAATTTGATAAAGTTGGATTGGGATATCAACCTTGGTACATCCAAAAATCTTTTAAGAATATGTTTGTTAAAACAGTTTCTAATTATTTTAAAATAGATTCTTATATTGCTGATAAATAGGAACAAAACCTATGCAAAATCTCTTCTGTTGTTCCTAAATCTGTACATTATAAATTTGATGAACCTAAAAGGCAAAAACAGAAAACTGAAGGTTTATCTACTACTCATGTTAAATCTATGTTTGTTAAATTTAATAAGAGAATGCAAAAATACACTCCTTGTAATCCTATAATCTACAAGCCTATGGACAAAATAGCTATTAAGAAAATATGGGTTCCAAAAGGAACAATAATAGCTAACCTGCAAGGACCCAAAAGAGTTTGGGTTCCTAAGTTGAAAACTTGAATATTTTTTTGCAGGTGTGTCTAGCACTCAAGGCTCCAACAAAAGATGTTAATTTGGACATTGGGTGCTCTAGACATATATTAAAGAATGAAACTTAAAATATATGTTGACCCCCTAATGGATTTTGATGAATACAAAACACTAGAGTATAATTCTATTTATCTTAACAATTTAATTGAGAAATTCATGTGTTTTATTAAGAATATTGTTAAGAAATGTCTAGGCAAGTTCCCATAATTTTTATGAATTTATTGAAGAATTTTTTTTGAGATGAAAGAAAAAGTTCAGGGACAGCCGAGACGTCTCCTGATAGTCTCAGAGACATCTCTGGCACAAACAGGAAGAACTGGCACACTTGGAGACGTCCCCGGCACCTGCCGAGTCGTCCCCACGACAGCGGAGTCGACTCTCTCAGTAGCGGAGTCGACTCTCTCAGTGGCGGCAGAAAGGCAGTTTTCAAGAGATATGCGCGAGACGTCCCCACAGCAAGCAGAGTCGTCCCCACAAGTAAAAAGGAGACTTCCCGAGTCGTCCCCAAGATAGCGGAGACGGCTCTCTCAGGGTTTTCCAGAGAATGATTTTTTCGGTGATAAGGCAGCGGAGACGTCCCCTGAAAGAGCGGAGTCGGCTCTCTCAGGGAATTCCAGAGGACATGTTTTTCGGAGATAAAGAAGCGGAGTCGACCCCGAGACAGCGGAGTCGTCCCCATTCAAAAAGTGCAAACAAGCAGAGTCGTCCCCGTAAAGTGCCGAGTCGACCCCAGACAACGTAAAAAGTAAAATCTTGTAGCCGAGACGTCTCTCGTTGAAGCGGAGACGTCCCCGGAACGCCTGGGACGCGACTGACAACTTTTACAGGTTTGGTTTGAATTTCAAATCTCTTTTACTTTATCTCTAACGGCTATATTTGCTTTTTGGGCTATAAAAGGGAGCTCTTAAGTGCTTCAAAACAACTTTTCACCAACCCAAAAGCTAGATCATTTAAGAGAGAAGCAAGAGAGAGAAGTTCAAGGGAGTGAGTGCATTCAAGTGAAGAAATCAAGTGCTTTCAAGCTTCCCAAGTGATTTCAAGCTCAACCACTCTCTTCCGCTCGTGCATTCAAAGCTCACACTCAAATCTACGCGATCCACATCGGAAGAATCACCATTTCCCACGCTTCCAATGGCAAAAGGATTCTTCCGGATTCTATTGTTCATCATTGCCATATTTGCTTTTCTAGAGCTTTTCTTTTCTGTGTAAACTCTTTCATTGTGGTGCTTGTTCCAGTCAAGGAATGTGGAACAAGGGAAAGGCGTCCCAAGCCTAAGTGAAATTGGGGGTGTTAGGGTTTGTTGTGAGCCCGGTGTAAAACAACGAGTTAGGTAGTGAACTCGCAAAACTACCGTACTGTAATCTTGGATTATAGTGGAAATTCCCAAAGGTGATTTGGGGAGTGGATGTAGGAGCAGTGGAAGCTCCGAACCACTATAAAACCTTGTGTTTGCGATTGACCTTTCTCATTCCTCCTTCTTTACTTTAGTGCATATATTTGTGTGTTTTATTTTTAATTAGGCGAAAAGTTTTAAAACACCCAATTCACCCCCCTCTTGGGTGACCATCTCTGGGCAACAAGTGGTATCAGAGCAGGTGCTCTGTGTATTTCTTGAAAGACCTAACCGTCTTAGCCAAAGATCTAGATGGCAACACCCTTTAACAATGTTCCTGCCGAGGGGCAAGCAACCAATAGACCTCCACTCTTCAATGGGACAAATTATACCTATTGGAAGACTAGAATGAGAATTTTCATTCAAGCACAAGACTATACCTTGTGGAGGGTTATAGTCAAGGGACCACAAGAACCATCACACGTGGTTAATGGCATTCGAGTTCCCAAACCTGAGGAGGATTGGGATGAGAATGATGATAGGATGGCTCAACTCAATTCGAGAGCCATGAACTCATTATTTTGTTCTTTAGATGTAAATGAGTTTAATAGAGTCTCCACATGTAGTTCCGCTAAGGAAATATGGGATAGGCTTGAAGTTACCCACGAGGGTACAAATCAAGTCAAAGAGTCCAAAGTGAACATTCTAGTTCACAAATATGAATTGTTTAAGATGGAACCTAATGAAACTATTACATGCATGTTTACACGCTTTACCGATATTATTAATGGTCTAAAAAGCTTGGGTAAATCTTACACTAACCCGGAACTTGTGAGTAAAATTCTCAGGTCTTTGCCAAAAGCATGGGAAGCAAAGGTCACGGCAATCGTAGAAGCCAAAGACCTCAACACCTTGGGGCTAGAACAATTTTTGGGGTCATTGATGACGCATGAGCTCACGATGAAGCAACATGAAGAAGAGTTGCCTAAGAAAAAGACAATCGCACTCAAGGCTACCTTAAGTGTGTGTGAAGAAGAGAGTAGTGAGAGTGAAGAAGAAAGCCAAGATGAGGACTTGGGTTTGATAGTAAGGAAGTTTAAGAAATTCATGAGAAGAAAGAAACCCTTCCCAAGAAAGAAATTTGGAGGGAGAAATGATTGGGAAAAAGAAAAGGAAAAAGAAAGAGACCCAATCATATGCTGTTGCCCAGTAGATACGAGCCAAGAGGGGGGGTGAATTGGGTCTTTCAAAACTTTTATGCTACTTCTAAAACTTTTTGATTAACTATGCTAAGTTGTATAGATGCACAGTGAAAGTTAAACTTAGCAAGGGTTTGATGTATAGACTTCGACTTGATTAAATATGCTTGCAACTAAAGGATGTGCGGATAAGAATTAAGCAAGCAATTTATCTAAGTAAGTAAGTGTGTTAGTTAGACAATAACTAGAGGCATTACAAACACACAGGACATATAGTGGTTCGGTGCACCCCAGCACCTACATCCACTCCCCAAGACCTCTTGGGAATTTCACTATAATCCTACCGATTACAGCCGGTTGTTTTACAAGCTCACAACCCAACTTGTTGTTTTACGAGCATGCAACGAACTCGGTCGGTTTTCCCAGGCTCACCGACTAGAACCACTCCGATTGTTTTTCCGGGATCACAATCGAACCCTACTTGTTGGTTTTACCCTCGGCTCACCAACAAACCTAACACAGTTGGTTTTCCCTTTGGCTCACCAACAAACCTTACACAGTTGGTTTTCCCTTTGGCTTACCAACAAACCTTAACCCCTTGATTCAATCCCTTGATTGAATCAAGTTACAAGATATTGAAAACAAAGTATAAAGCAAAACAAAGCTTCTTAAGCAAGCAAATATAACAATATAAACAAATAGAGTAAAGAGAAGCCCTCAAACGAGTTTTGAAGATGGAGGAGCTCGGCTTCTTCTTTACTTGACCCTCTTCTGATTTGGCACGAAGTAGAGGATCACCGAGGCAGCACACCGATGGAGAGGAAGCTTTCGGATTCACTTGGATGCTCTTCTTCTCTCTATTTCGTTTTGGATGGCCCTTTTGTGCTTATGGGAGATTTCCTTTGTAATCTCTTTGAGATCTCTTTCCTAGATGATCTCTCCCACTTTCATAAGTTCTCCCCTAGCTCTCTTCTTGTTTTTATAGCTTTAGATGGCGTGGAAACAAGAATATAGCCGTTAGAGACAAGAAAAAGAGCCGTTGGACACAGTCTGCATTTCCTGACAATGTTACCGTTGGGATCGGAGTCGACTCGCGCGATCAGGAGTCGGCTCGCCTGTTGCAGGAGTCGGCTCGTGTTTTACCGAAGACGACTCGGCCACTGTTCCAAATTTGAATTAATGTGCTTGCCTCGACTGGGAGTCGACTCGTCTTAACCTGGAGTCGACTCGCCAACTTCTGGAGCTGACTTGGCAATTTCGGAGTCGGCTCATCCACCGAAGTCCGTGGATCCAATTTTGAATTTTGTCCTCTCGAGTCGACTCGACTGTCCTGGGAGTCGACTCGAATCTCAGAGCCCGAACTCCCGATCCTCTGTCTTTTGGCTCGTCCAGTCTTGGAGTCGACTCGAACTTCCTTGGAGTCGACTCGGCTCTCATTTTGCGAAACACAGCCTTCTGCCATCTTGGTGTAGCGCTGCCTTGGAGTCGACTCGAGCTGTCTGGGAGTCGACTCGAATCTCAGAGGCAGTAACTTGGTTTTCTGTCTGTTGATGGTCGCGGAGTCTCGGAGTCGACTCGTGCAATGCGGGAGTCGACTCGAATCTCAGAGTCCCAAAAATGCTCTCTGACTTTTTCCTTGTGTTCCGCTGAGAGTCGACTCTTGCTTTCTTTGGAGTCGACCTACCAACCATCGGAGTCGACTCGCGTTCCACTGGAGTCGACTCGAATAGACTGTTCTTTTGAGTTTTTCTTTTGATTTTACTCCTCCAATTTGAATCCTTTGAACTTTAAACTTGGGCCAATAAATTGTAGCTTTCTTCCAACTTGAGAGCTTTGGAGGCCCTCTTGTGTTCTTCCAACTTGCTATGTTCCTTGCAAAATAAATATCTTTCTCCTTGCAACATAAACATTAGTATCTATACTTCAAGGTTTTGTGATCATCAAAATCAATCTATGAATCAATCTTTGGGTCATCAATCTCCCCCTTTTTGATGATGACAAAACTTGGAGTATATGCAATATAAAAGATATTGTTTTCTAGAAGTAATACATAGCTAAGTTGCATGAAGTAGAAGACATGTATATTTAAAACATACTTCATGATAATGCTTTTAGATTTAATCAGCTTAACACAATCAACATATTTAAATTTTAAGCTGATTTATATTCAATTCAAAGTAATAAAGCATTCTGAGGTATATAGCATATACTTAGATATTTCTCCCCCTTTTTGACAACATCAAAAAGATAGTGAAACATTAAGCACAAAGATCAGAGCAGAACACATCGAGTGTGAATTCAAGAGGTTTTCTAATTTGATACCGCAGATAGTTTTCTAATCAAGTGTAGGTGGAATCTTCCTTAGGTTAATTCAAGAAGTACTACAAATGATATTCAAGGAAAAACATGAGTGGAAATCTAACCTCTCTTCACTGAGTATGAAAGCTTGTTCATTTAAGACCTTTTGCCCAATCTATTAAGTATTTTATCAACCATGAGAGCAATTTAATTAATTTTCTTAATGACTTCAAAGTTCTTTTATGATAATAGGAGCATTGGGGTACAAATATCAAAATATACATTCATGCAATTTTTGATACATCTTAGAGCTCTTTTAAAGACTTTCTTTTATTTCTTTAGAAAATAAGCACAATTTGATACATAAAATAATGAATTTGCACAAAATTGAAGTTCCAAAAAGCAAGCCAATTAGAGCTCATTAGTGAAGTTCCAAAAATAGATTTTCTAAGAGATACTCAAGAAAATTTAACACATTATTCTCCCCCTTTTTCATTAAATTAGAGGCTCTTAAGATTTGCAATTTGGTTCAAGAGTGATGCATGAGATATACTAACCAAATAACACGCCTCAAGGTGTATCATACAGATTTTCAGATTTAAATTTCAGATGATACATATTGGAGAGTATTAGAATCACTTTTCATTTAGTGTTCTTTCTCTCTCCTTTAGTTATAGATTTATGCGATTAAGTTCCATAAGACCTCTCCTTCTGAAATTTTCTTTCTTCCCCTCAATTGATCATTCCATTTAAGAGTTTAGAATCCTAAGATAATGTTCAATAAGATTGTCAATCTCAAAAATATATTTCAGCTTATTTTCATAAGACTCAAGGTTTGAGATAAGACAACCTTTATAGAACTCATCTCAAGGAAATTAAAGCATGTCTTGCAATATAAGGAGGTTCATCAAAATCAATCCATAAAATTCAAAGTATGCATCAAAATAAAGTGTCTTTGGGATAGGATACTGAATATCTAAAGCTCCCCCTCAAAAGATGCATTCTTCTTTAATCATTTTAAATTGTTGAATTTCAGATTTTAGTGATAAACGTGAATAACACTGAAATTCTGTAATATCGAGAATGTAGAGTAATCTAGTATTATTCCAAAATTTGTAGTAATTACTCTTTCTAATCTTTTACGAACAAGTTATGCTTTCTCTTAATCTTAGAGAAAATGTATAGAAATATTAATCAGAAAATGATTCATTTGAAGCTCAATTTCTTTCAAAAGCATTTACATTTTCTTTCTTTTAGAGTCATTTGAGTGAACTGAAATATTTCTAGTTTTAAGATCATTCACTCTATTGATGGAAGTCTTTAATAATGTAGGAGAGAAAAACATATAGATGATCATTGAAGTATATCTATTTATAGAACTCAATTTCTTAATTATAGTTTTTCTGCAATGGATACATGAAGCACAATAAATCTTTTTAATATCAAAATAAACTTATATATTTAAAAATATTTGTTTGCAATTAAGATCATTAAAAGACACATCATTTAGACCAATATTAGTATACTTTGAAGATAAGAAATGATATGTTTCGGATGCGTATCGGAGCAATCAACCAAGGCATCAAAATTAATTCTGTTTTTCTTAAATTAAGATTTTATTTAAAAATCATATTGAGTTTAAGCTTTTATACAAAATCAGATTCTGAATTTCATAAAGATTTTCAATAGAGGCTTTTAAAGTCATAATTTGAGATATGGATCTTCCACATTGTAGCTCATCTTAAATCATTATGATTGAAGACACATATTTGACACATATAAGAGGATATTCAGAATATTTGTATTTATGTTTAGCACATTATATACCAAGGTTTGAAGGATAGAACAAACTCAATTCATTTTGCCTAAATAGAAATATCCTTCTCTTCTCCTTTTTACAAATTTATTCACCTTTCAGATTTTAACGATGATTGTGAATGACAAATCTGAAATTTCTTTTTAACAATACAAAAAAAAATTTATATAGTATTCCAAATATTCAATCAAATTATCCAAGCATGAAGCATTGTAAAACATTGAGAACCCATAAATCAAGACATCATACCATATGCACACTATATTAAGTGTTAAGTCATACATTAAAATAATAAGAACAAGCATGTCAAGGATCAAAATCAATTCTTTTCAAATAAACTCCCCCTATTTAAATATTATCTTGCATTGATTTCATCCTTAAATTATGTTTTCAAGTGATAAAAAAAGACTTGATTCTTCTTATATACTTTCATTTACTTTGTCTTTCATTTTTACTTTCTTATGCTCTATACTCTATTTGCTCCCTATCCGGTGGAGTTGGGAAGGGGCACGAGGTACTACCACTAGCCTCCCTCTTGTGCCGTCCCTAATATGCCCTACACCGAATAGTTGGGTCAAATAGTGCCGGGTACTACCACTAGCCTCCCCATTGGCACCATCCCTATGATGAGCAATATAGAAAGGTTAAAATGTTTACTTCAAACTCTTCCTGTTTGAGTGTAATTAATTATAGATTTTATCCCTTCCAAATGTGCCGAATATATTATGCTTGTTTTGCTTTTCTTTAAGATTGAAGTACTTGCCTTTGCTCAGATTTTTCATCTCTTGAACAATGTCCATTTTCTTTTCTTTATCTCTCTCTCTTTTTGTTATTCTCAAGTAATCTACATGAAAGAGCAGAATAAAGAAATAATGAAATGTATCGTATAGAGGTATATCATGCAAACACTATTTTCATTATGCCCAAGAATTCGTAGCTTCTCACAAGTCATTCTAAATCAGAGTTTTAATCATATACTTGTGTATTTCATGGTTATGATACAGCCATAGAAATATTTTAGATTGAGCAAACCATGAAACAATTTCTAAAAGTATAAGTCAGTCAATACACATATAGACATGATATCAAAAATTAATAATTAAAGAATTTAATCATGCCATAATAGGATTTAAGTTATTGACTTTGCTCAATTAATTTGTGAGAAAGGTATCTAAAATTACTTATTCATTATATGTTCTTCAAGCCAAACTAGATTTCTTATGTGTGAACTTTTGGCTGAAGAAGATCCTCTCTCTTGTTTGCATGTGAATGTTTAGTGTATCTTACATGAAGGTCATTAGTTTCTTTAAGATACAAAGCATTCATCCAACATATATATATTTTTTAATTAGATGACTCAATATGAGATATGACAATAGTTGCATGTTGAGTCACTTTATTCAAGAGATTGCCTAAATATAAGCAAGCACATATCACTTGAACTAAAGAGATAGATTCATTAACCAAGATAGTTCAAGAACAAGCATGTGAGGCAATAGACAGATTTATCAAGGTCAAATCAATTTAGTTTAGATTCTATTTGCTTAAGATAATTATCAATAAGATGTGTTAACTAAGTTTTAATCAACTTATCTTAAACGTTTGTTTCTATCAAAATTCAGATTATGACGTATTTGTTATCAATAAAATATGATTAATTAAAGTTAGATTGAAGTCTTGCACAAGGTCACATAATGAGCATACAATCTGGTCTACTAGCTGTATGATAAAATAATTATTCTATCATGCTTCAATACAGCTTTAAACAATAGATCTACTTTGCTCATCCTTTACAATTTCTACAAGATGGGGTAATAGATATACCTTCTTCACGCCAATCTTCTATAAGAGTTTTCTTGTGGACTAACGTTGGTCAATGAAGATCTCCTTTCCTGTTTGTCTTAATTTGGAGTTTGAGAGAAGATGTCAATTCATTCATCATATTTCAAACTCACTTTGCAATATAACTCTTCATTAGTAGAACTAAAAATGATGTCATCAATGTGTGCTATGAGCTAGCAGGATATCATAGATTCTTCTTTTTGATGCATAGATTTATCACTATTACTTTCGATCAACAAGGTTACCTAAGCTTTTATATATCAAGCTTTTGATGCTTGTTTTAAATCACATATTGCTTTATCATATATGTAATGTGTAATTTTTAAATATGGTGGTTATTTAACATAGATCTACTTTTTAATGAAATAACCACATAGGAGTGAATGCTACACATTCATTTGACAGAATATAAAGCTCATGAGTCAAGCAAATGATAGTGGTGATCTTTACTTTTAATCATGCAAGAATCAAGATCTATTTCATCTTTTCTTGATTCAGTCTTTTAGTAGTTATCAATTTTTCTTCATTAAGTGCATTTCTGAAAAACTCAATTTTGTTATAATTATTAACAAGTTTTCATATTGTTATATGTAAAAGATTAACCATATATAATTTGATCTTAGTATCTTGACAGTAAATCATTAATCTCATAGAGAATAAGACGACTTGATATTTTTGCAACTAAAATCTTTTCATTGAATATTCTATATGCATTGCTTGATGAATGATATCCAAGGATAGACATATCTCTATCAGATTTGGCATTATTTTTCATAAGAACATATCAAGCATAACATGTACGACTGAAAAATATGAAAGATATGCAATGGTTCATTTTCCATTTTTCAGAAGATCAAAAGGAGTTTTCATCAAAAATAGATCTAATAGAAATCATATGTATGACAAGCAGTGATGATAGCTTTTTTAAAAATCATTTAAGTAGATGACTATCATACACAATTGTCTTTTTCATTTCTTCAAGAATTCTATTACCCCTATTTTACTTAAGATGTCCTTGGTGCTGAAATAGTTAATTTCTGCATAAACTTTATCAGGATTTTGGTTTTCAACACTGTGCCATGATACTCTTTATCTTCACAGTTAGGAAACCTTTATCATTTGAAACACTTTTACAAGATTCAGCAACTACAGAAAATATTTTCAAGTTTATTTTCCAAGAACAAATCCAATGTAAGCTTTTGAAAACTTAGAGATGGAAACAACATCTTTTAGATTTAGAAATGATTTTTGGTTGTTTTCTTAGTTAGCATGCATAGCAAAACTTTGACCTTTAAGAAGATAATTTAAGTAAGCCAATGGCAAGGTCTTTTGAGATTAAGTATATACTAGCATGAGTTGATTTTGTATGCTAAAGATGGTTTCTTTAATCTTGGTATTTATAGTGCATATATTTAAAAACATACCAAGTACACATTATCATATCTATGATCAATAAACAATAATGCCATGGATAAAAAAACTCTCAATCAAGCATATAGAGAATTCAAAGAATTATTCTTAATAAATTAATCATTTTGCAACTTATCCAATAGTGAGTAAAGTATACTATGAAGTGATTTGATCATATTTCCAAAAGTATTTTCTATATCACAAAATTGATCACTACTAGCAATTCATATCAAATACTAAGCAAAAATAATGATGAGATGCAAGGATTACTGATTTTTGTTAATAACTTTTCATAAGTATATTTTAAGTTTCTTTTGTTCCATGGGTATCTTGGTACACCTATGTGTACATCCTCATTTTCTCATTTTGGGTACCCAAGCTTGCTTGAGTCCTTGAGAGTTAGGACATATGGTTCCTTTTGGAACCCATATTTGTTTAATAGTAATAACTTTACCATTTGATTTAATTATACTAGAACGATAGGTAAAGTTGTTATTCCCATCCTTTTCATTTTTGAAATAACTTATCTTATTTAATGGTTTGCTTGATGAATTGATAACCTTTTTCTCTAGAGATTTATTGTTAAGTAAAGGAATCAAGCCAAGTTTTGATTTATCACAAGCAACATATTGGCTTTCAAACATCATTTTTAATCGTTCTGAACTTACGGTGAATTTGTTAATAAAAGATTTTAATTGATTAATTTCTTTACTTAAGTTTTGATTTTCTTTAATTAAGCTATGATTTTTCTGAATCAATTCTTCTGAAAATGACCTTAAGCTTTCATTTTCAGAATTTAGTTTCTTAAGATTTTTATTCTTTACAGTTAATTTTCTACATTCACTATACAAATCATGAAAAGCATTTAATAATTCATCATAAGAGAATTCTTCTTGAAAATCATTTGAGGTAAGAGTAGATTCAGATTTTACCTTGTCTTCTTGTGCCATAAAGCACAAGTTGGTTACCTCTTGTAGTTCCTTGGAGCTAATATCATCATTGTTGCTCCTAACTTCTATTTTCTTGCTAGACTCTTTCTTGGTCAAGGCTCTCTTTCTTTTTACCTCTTTCTTCCTTTCTTCTTGCTTCCTCTTCTTCTTTGTCTTTAGGAAGCTGATTTGCCTCGGAGTCGACTCGGACCTTATTGGAGTCGACTCGGTGAACTTGAGAGTCGACTCTGAGATACTTGGAGTCGACTCGACTGAGAGAGATTCAACACCCTTTTCTGCAGTCTCATTGTTAGTATATAATTGAAGCACATGTGAGCTAGTCTGAGATTTATCATAAACATTTTCTAAAGTATCCCAGATCTCCTTAGCAGATAAGCATGCAGAAATTTCATTAAAATTTGTTTCTTTAATAGCACAGTATAATATGTTCATAGCATTAGCATTTAATTGTGCTAAGTCCTTCTCATTAATATGAGAGAGTGTGTGAAGGTCATTTGTTATGATTTTCCATAAATAATAGTTTTGTGATTGAATAAAAATGCGCATGCGTATTTTCCAATGTGGGTAGTTTATACCATTAAACAGTGGAGGTGTATCAATTGATTGTCCTTCTCCTAGAAAACTATCTATTTGAGTTGTCATGATCTTTGGCTCTAGTCGGTTAAGACTACAAATAATATTTGAGCACCTGCTCTGATACCACTTGTTGCCCAGTAGATACGAGCCAAGAGGGGGGGTGAATTGAGTCTTTCAAAACTTTTATGCTACTTCTAAAACTTTTTGATTAACTATGCTAAGTTGTATAGATGCACAGTAAAAGTTAAACTTAGCAAGGGTTTGATGTATAGACTTCGACTTGATTAAATATGCTTGCAACTAAAGGATGTGCGGATAAGAATTAAGCAAGCAATTTATCTAAGTAAGTAAGTGTGTTAGTTAGACAATAACTAGAGGCATTACAAACACACAGGACATATAGTGGTTCGGTGCACCCCAGCACCTACATCCACTCCCCAAGACCTCTTGGGAATTTCACTATAATCCTACCGATTACAGCCGGTTGTTTTACAAGCTCACAACCCAACTTGTTGTTTTACGAGCGTACAACGAACTCGGTCGGTTTTCCCAGGCTCACCGACTAGAACCACTCCGATTGTTTTTCCGAGATCACAATCGAACCCTACTTGTTGGTTTTACCCTCGGCTCACCAACAAACCTAACACAGTTGGTTTTTCCTTTGGCTCACCAACAAACCTTACACAGTTGGTTTTCCCTTTGGCTCACCAACAAACCTTAACCCCTTGATTCAATTCCTTGATTGAATCAAGTTACAAGATATTGAAAACAAAGTATAAAGCAAAACAAAGCTTCTTAAGCAAGCAAATATAACAATATAAACAAATAGAGTAAAGAGAAGCCCTCAAACGAGTTTTGAAGATGGAGGAGCTCGGCTTCTTCTTTACTTGACCCTCTTCTGATTTGGCACGAAGTAGAGGATCACCGAGGCAGCACACGGATGGAGAGGAAGCTTTCGGATTCACTTGGATGCTCTTCTTCTCTCTATTTCGTTTTGGATGGCCCTTTTGTGCTTATGGGAGATTTCCTTTGTAATCTCTTTGAGATCTCTTTCCTAGATGATCTCTCCCACTTCCATAAGTTCTCCCCTAGCTCTCTTCTTGTTTTTATAGCTTTAGATGGCGTGGAAACAAGAATATAGCCGTTAGAGACAAGAAAAAGAGCCGTTGGACACAGTCTGCATTTCCTGACAATGTTACCGTTGGGATCGGAGTCGACTCGCGCGATCAGGAGTCGGCTCGCCTGTTGCAGGAGTCGGCTCGTGTTTTACCGGAGACGACTCGGCCACTGTTCCAAATTTGAATTAATGTGCTTGCCTCGATTGGGAGTCGACTCGTCTTAACCTGGAGTCGACTCGCCAACTTCTGGAGCTGACTTGGCAATTTCGGAGTCGGCTCATCCACTGAAGTCCGTGGATCCAATTTTGAATTTTGTCCTCTCGAGTCGACTCGACTGTCCTGGGAGTCCACTCGAATCTCAGAGCCCGAACTCCCGATCCTCTGTCTTTTGGCTCGTCCAGTCTTGGAGTCGACTCGAACTTCCTTGGAGTCGACTCGGCTCTCAGTTTGCGAAACACAGCCTTCTGCCATCTTGGTGTAGCGCTGCCTTGGAGTCGACTCGAGCTGTCTGGGAGTCGACTCGAATCTCAGAGGCAGTAACTTAGTTTTCTGTCTGTTGATGGTCGCGGAGTCTCGGAGTCGACTCGTGCAATGCGGGAGTCGACTCGAATCTCAGAGTCCCAAAAATGCTCTCTGACTTTTTCCTTGTGTTCCGCTGAGAGTCGACTCTTGCTTTCTTTGGAGTCGACCTACCAACCATCGGAGTCGACTCGCGTTCCACTGGAGTCGACTCGAATAGACTGTTCTTTTGAGTTTTTCTTTTGATTTTACTCCTCCAATTTGAATCCTTTGAACTTTAAACTTGGGCCAATAAATTGCAGCTTTCTTCCAACTTGAGAGCTTTGGAGGCCCTCTTGTGTTCTTCCAACTTGCTATGTTCCTTGCAAAATAAATATCTTTCTCCTTGCAACATAAACATTAGTATCTATACTTCAAGGTTTTGTGATCATCAAAATCAATCTATGAATCAATCTTTGGGTCATCATATGCTATGATTGCAAGAGACCGGGACACATTCGTTCCGAATGTCCTCAACAAAAGAAGTATTTTGGAAAGAAGAAGAAGAAGGCATTGAAGGCAACATGGGATGATAGTGACACATCATCCTCCGAGGAAGAGAAGGAAGAGACCGCCAATTTGTGCTTCATGGCGTTCGAAGACGACGAGGTATGTCAAAATCCAACCATAAATTTTACTTTAGAAGAATTGTATGAAGCTTTTCAAGAACTTATGGGTGATTGTAGTATGTTAGGAGCAAAAAATAAAGAATTAAAAGCCTCCAATCAAAAACTGAAGGAAGATATTGAAAACCTATTAATTGAAAAGGAGAACGTTAAAAATATTAACACTACTAACCTAGAAATCAAAAATTCAAAACTTACCATTGAAAATGAAAAGGCAAAAACAGTAATTAAGGAATTAAATCTAAAAGTAAAATCCCTACTCGATAATAATACCTCACTTGCACAAAATGTTGAATCTCTTAAAAAGGATAAGGAAGAACTAGTCAAAGAAAATTTGAATCTTAAGAATGAGGTACATAAGTACAAACCAATTGTTGAAAAATTTACACAAAGCTCTGAAAAATTAAATCTTATTCTTTCAAATCAAAGAGCTGTTTTTAATAAAGCCGGATTAGGATATAAAACTAACAAGCAACAAAAGTATCTAAAGAATTTCTTTGTAAAAGCAAAAGATGTAAAAACTGAAAAACCTACATGCTTTCATTGTGGAAAGAATGGACATAAAGCCTACTCTTGTATTCAAAGAAAGATCCAAACTAACAAGAGTACATTTGTGAAAGCTAAAAACATAACTAAAGTATGGGTGCCTAAGGGAACCAACTACACTAACCACGAAGGACCCAAGAAAACTTGGGTACCTAAGAGCTTCACGTGATCATTTTGCAGGTATGCCTTGCAGCCGGGAATAAAAAGAGAATGTGGTATCTTGATAGTGGCTGCTCAAGGCATATGACCGGTGACAAGAGTCTCTTCGTCACCTTGGAATCAAAAGAAGGAGGAGTAGTCACATTTGGAGACAATGCTAAAGGCCGAATCATTGGTGTTGGTAAAATCTCCATATCACCCTCCTCATTCATTGATAATGTATTGTTAGTTAATGGACTAAAACATAATTTATTAAGTATAAGTCAATTTTGTGACAAGGGATTTAAAGTATCATTTGAATCATCACTATGCATAATTAGTAGTCCAATTGATAATGAGATCATACTCACAGGACATAGGCATGGAAATGTTTACATGGTAGATCTTGATGATCTCACCATGAAGGATGGCCAATGTCTTGTAGCCATGAATCCCAAAGTCAATGAGACTAGTTGGTTATGGCATCGTAGGTTAGGGCATGCTAGCATGGATTTAATCTCTAAATTAATTACAAAGGATCTAGTTAAAGGACTACCAAAAATAGACTTTGAAAAGAATAAAATTTGTGCTGCATGTCAATTAGGGAAACAAACAAGAAATTCTTTCAAGTCTAAGAACATAGTCTCAACAACAAAACCCTTGGAACTAATTCACATGGACTTGTTTGGACCCACTAGAACTGCTAGTCTAGGGGGTAAGAAATTTGGTCTTGTAATTATTGATGATTTTTCACGTTTTACATGGGTTTCATTTCTTGCACATAAAGATGAGTCCTTTCCCGCTTTTATCAAGTTTCATAATAGAGTTTCGAATGAACTCAATCTTAAATTAAAAGCAATTAGGAGTGATCATGGTACCGAGTTTGAAAATCAGCACTTTGAAAAGTTTTGTGACGAAAATGGTATCAATCACAATTTCTCGGCACCTAGAACACCCCAACAAAATGGGGTGGTAGAGAGGAAGAATCGCACACTAGCAGATATGGCTCGTACCATGTTGTGCGAATCGGATCTACCAAAATATTTCTGGGCTGAAGCAATAAATACTGCATGTCACATTTTGAACCGTGCATTAGTTAGATCCATCTTGAAGAAAACACCTTATGAGTTAATAAAAGGTAAGAAACCAAATATAAGCTATTTTCATGTTTTCGGTTGTCGATGCTTTGTTTTAAATAATGGAAAGGACAATCTAAGCAAATTTAGTGCTAAATCAGATGAGGGGATCTTCTTAGGTTATTCCTCATCTAGTAGAGCATACAGGATCTTCAACAAGAGAACTCTTGTTGTTGAAGAATCCATTCATGTTGTTTTTGATGAAGCTAATGGAAATTCTTCTAGAAAAGAAGAAGATGGTGATGCAGGTATACTTGAAGACCGAATGAAGGAATTCTCCATACAAGACAAACAACATGAGGATGAGATCAAAGAAGATACAAATCAGCAAGGTGAAGAAGATCAACCTCCATCAAGAATTCAAGATCTTCCTAAGGAATGGAGGTATGCACATGGTCATCCAAAGGATCTAATCCTTGGTGATCCTTCACAAGGTATAAGAACTAGATCCTCTCTAAGAAATACTAGTAATTATCTTGCTTTCGTTTCACAAATAGAGCCTAAATCACTAGAAGAAGCTGAAAAAGATGATAATTGGATGAATGCTATGCAAGAGGAATTAAATCAATTTGAAAGAAATAAAGTTTGGACTCTAATGAAAAGACCCCCCTAATGTTTCAATTATAGGCACCAAATGGGTATATAGAAATAAACTAGATGAAGATGGGATAGTAATAAGAACAAAGCCAGGCTAGTGGCCAAAGGATATAATCAGGAGGAAGGAATAGACTTTGATGAAACTTTTGCTCCTGTTGCTAGATTAGAAGCTATTAGATTACTTTTGGCATATGCATGCTTCATGGATTTTAAACTCTATCAAATGGATGTAAAAAGTGCATTTTTAAACGGCTATATAATGGAGGAAGTTTATGTAGGACAACCTCCAGATTTTGAAAATCACTTACATCCAGATTATGTGTATAAATTGTATAAAGCATTGTATGGCTTTAAGCAAGCCCCTAGGGCATGGTATGAAAGATTAAGTAATTTCCTAATTGAAAACAAATTTAAGAGAGGAAATGTAGACAAAACCCTCTTTATTAAAAGAAAAGGAAATGACTTATTGCTTGTACAAATTTATGTGGATGATATAATTTTTGGTGCTACTAATGATAGTCTTTGTCAAGAGTTTGCCAAGCTTATGCAGGGAGAATTTGAAATGAGCATGATGGGTGAGCTCAACTTCTTTCTTGGGCTACAAATAAAACAATCAGAGGAGGGCATCTTCATCAGTCAGTCCAAATACATCAAGAAAATGTTGGAAAAATTCAAGATGAAGGATGCAAAGGAAATCAGCACACCCATGGGCTCAAGTTGCAAGCTTGACAAAGATGAAAAAGGTAAAAGTATAGACTGCAAATTATACAGAGGTATGATAGGCTCTCTACTTTACCTTACTGCTAGTAGACCAGATATATTATTCAGTGTTTGTATGTGTGCTAGATACCAAGCATGTCCTAAGGAATCACACTTGCAAGCTGTTAAGAGAATTTTTAGATATCTAGTAGGGACATCTAATGTAGGCTTATGGTATTCTAAACAATCTGACATAAATTTAATTGCTTATTCCGATGCTGATTTTGCTGGGTGCAAACTCGACAGAAAAAGCACAAGTGGCACATGTCAATTCTTGGGTGCCAATTGGTTTCTTGGTTTAGCAAGAAACAAAATTCAGTTGCCTTGTCCACAGCTGAGGCTGAGTACATTGCAGCTGGAAGCTGTTGTGCCCAAGTTCTTTGGATTAAGCAACAACTTGAAGATTTCGGTATCAAAATGGATAATATACCAATTAAATGTGATAATACAAGTGCAATTAATTTAACAAAAAATCCTGTCCAACACTCTAAGTCAAAGCATATAGAGATTAGGCATCACTTTATTAGGGATCATGTGCTGAAAAATGATGTGATGATTGAATATGTATGTACTTGAAAATCAATTGGCTGATATCTTTACAAAGCCCCTTTGTAAAGATAGATTCAATTTCTTGAGGAATGCTTTAAGCTTGTATGATCCTAGCAAATGAATTGAATTTGTATTGCATTGCTTTGCTACTCAAACTAGTAATCCATCTCAAGGTCAATATAAGTGAAAGCATGAATCCATCTAATCTAAATGACGAACTGTTTGACTTTCCGGAGGATGGTTACCCTCCCTTGGACTCTTCATAGAGATATTTTCAGAGCCTATATCATAGGTATTCGAAATTTGGTCAAACATTCCTCATTTCAATATTAATAATTCAAAAATCATAACCAAATTATTATAGGGTGTATTATTAATGGGGAGGACCACAAACAAATTCACTCTGTGTTTATCAAAAGAAATCATGTTGTTTAGGGGCGATTAAATAAAAATTTGGGAAAAGATAAAATTCAGTCTGAAATTTTTCAGTGCCGGAGACGTCTCTGGCAAGTCGCAGAGACGTCCCCCCAGGCGAGACGTCTCGCCTTAGTCGCAGAGACGTCTCGGGGACCGAACTAGAGTTTTTAAAATAAGTGAAACAGCTCGAGCCGACCCGAGCTATCTTCTCTCATCCCCGACCAAAAACGAAAACCCTAGCCTCCTTCTCCACTTTTTCTTAGGATTTCCAATCATGGCACCCAAAAGAGCTAGGACAACCCGTGGAAGGCGACCTAGGGCAGCGGCCGACGATGAGGAACGGAGGGAAGAACATTCCCCGCCGTCTCCTCCGGTTGCTCCGCCAACCACGACTATTTTCTGTGCAAATCGCACAGTCACGACCGGAAGGTACATAGATTTCTCATTTTTAGATCATGAGGGGTTCTCTATTGGAGAGAGACTCCGAGCCCAAGGGTGGGAGCACCTTTGTACCCTAAATACCTCGACCTACCCCGGCCTAGTTAGAGAACTTTTTAGCAATATGGCCTTAGGGGACCAAGGGTACACTGCATATGTCCGGAGGACATTAGTAGAAGTCAATGAAGATGTCCTATCCACTGTCTTACAAATCCCTAAGGACGGTGAGGCTCCAACCTCACATTCCCAAAGGGAATCAGCCCTAAATCTACTTTTAGGAAGAGAGGACTGCGGCCCTCTTGATGTTGTCAATTCCCAGGACCTAAATGCAGAGATGAGACTTCTTTTAAGTATTGTCAACCGGGTCCTATTTCCCAAAACCGGTCGCTTCGATTTTGTTTCGGAGCGAGATTTAGTTATAATGCACCATATCCTACTAGGGATACCCTAAACCTCCCTAGACTTATGCTAAACTACATTGCCCTATGTCATAGGTATTCTAGGTTTAGTTTACCCTACGGCATGATCTTTACCTTAGTTTTCAAACACTTCAAAGTTTCCATTCCAACAAATGAACCTGCAAAGCCCTTGAGAAACACCGACTATTATAATGAGGGCACAATGAGAAGAATGGAATTTCATAAGATAGATGGGTCGTGGGTGAAGGTACCAAAGAGAAAAGCCCAAATCCTAGAGCCCGAGAACCCACATCATGAGTCTGACCATCACTCTCCTCCACCTAGCCACTTGGATATCCCTGATATACCCTCCAGCTCAGCTGGACCTTCCACATCCATGCCACCACCTCCTCCAGTTAGCGGGCCCTCCTTTCTTTCAGAAGATCAGATGCGCACCCTAGCATCTGCAATTTGCCAACAAATGAGGGAGGAGATGAGATCCATGATCTCTACAGAGTTGGCCCCCTTCAGAGCTTCACATGAAGTGCTTCTACAAGAGCTGAAGGACATTAGAAGTCAAATTGAAGCCACAACACATGAAATAATTGGTGTGGATGCCTCCCAAAAATTCAGATCAATAGAGCTCAAGGACAGCTTGAAGACCATTTCCAAGAGCCTCAAAGAGTTGACAAGCCCAGGAGGCAATGTGGACACTTTAGTTGCCCAACTTAGAGGGAGATTGAAATGGCAACTGAAGAATTTGAAGCACTTGTGGCAGCCTTCCACAAGTCACAGGGAGATCAATTTAAGACCCTAATGGATTCAATCAATGCTTTTATAGATGCAGCTTGTAGGATTTATGAGCAACGTCGCCGATAAGGGACGCTTTGTAAACATCTAGGAATCTTCTTTTGTAAACCCTAGGCTATTTTGAAACACTTTTTGTATTAGAAATCAATACTTGTAATGATTTCTTCTTTTGACTATGTACTGACTTCAAAGGTTTACAATGACATAATGAATGACATACTATCTCTTTTGAAACCCTGTGTACATTTCTAACTCTGTGTATGTGATTGTGTATGTGAGTTTGTGATGTGCCATAAAAATCTTATCACATACTTTGAGTGTTCAAATTTGATACAAAGAAACAATGCATCTAAAACAGAGGGGGCACATCTTGTGATAACTATACTAAACAAAAAGATGAGTCTGAAATGAATTCCAAAACAAAGGGGGAGTGATATGAATGACTGAATTCATTAATAGAAATGACTTGGACAGGGGGAGCACAACTTGAATATTCTTGAGTCGTTCATGGAAATATGCTTGAATCTTACTAGGAAGTATGCTTTAAGCACCTACAGATAATTTGTCCCCTTTCATTGTTGATGACAAAAAGGGGGAGTAGAACCATAGAACCAATATGGATAAGGGGAGTAGAACCAATATGGATACATTGGAATGCAAAATACAAATTCATGCTTAAAAGTTGAATTGGAAGAGATAAAATTGAAGAATATTGGCTTTAAGATAATTGCCCTTCTGGAAAAGAAAGGAGGAGTCAAAAAGAACTTAGCTTTCAATTATCTTTATACCTGTAATCTGAGCAAATACTGTGTATATGTTTTAAATTTCGAATTTTGCATATACTCAGTGTTTTGTCATCATCAAAAAGGGAGAGATTGTTGACCCCCTAATGGATTTTGATGAATACAAACACTAGAGTATAATTCCATTTATCTTAACAATTTAATTGAGAATTCATGTGTTTTATTAAGAATATTGTTAAGAAATGTCTAGGCAAGTTCCCATAATTTTTATGATTTATTGAAGAATTTTTTTTGAGATGAAAGAAAAAGTTCAGGGACAGCCGAGACGTCTCCTGATAGTCTCAGAGACGTCTCTGGCACAAACAGGAAGAACTGGCACACTTGGAGACGTCCCCGGCACCTGCCGAGTCGTCCCCACGACAGCGGAGTCGACTCTCTCAGTAGCGGAGTCGACTCTCTCCAGTGGCGGCAGAAAGGCAGTTTTCAAGAGATATGCGCGAGACGTCCCACAGCAAGCAGAGTCGTCCCCACAAGTAAAAAGGAGACTTCCCGAGTCGTCCCAGATAGCGGAGACGGCTCTCTCAGGGTTTTCCAGAGAATGATTTTTTCGGTGATAAGGCAGCGGAGACGTCCCCTGAAAGAGCGGAGTCGGCTCTCTCAGGGAATTCCAGAGGACATGTTTTTCGGAGATAAAGAAGCGGAGTCGACCCCGAGACAGCGGAGTCGTCCCCATTCAAAAAGTGCAAACAAGCAGAGTCGTCCCGTAAAGTGCCGAGTCGACCCCAGACAACGTAAAAGTAAAATCTTGTAGCCGAGACGTCTCTCGTTGAAGCGGAGACGTCCCCGGAACGCCTGGGACGCGACTGACAACTTTTACAGGTTTGGTTTGAATTTCAAATCTCTTTTACTTTATCTCTAACGGCTATATTTGCTTTTTGGGCTATAAAAGAGAGCTCTTAAGTGCTTCAAACAACTTTTCACCAACCCAAAAGCTAGATATTTAAGAGAGAAGCAAGAGAGAGAAGTTCAAGGGGAGTGAGTGCATTCAAGTGAAGAAATCAAGTGCTTTCAAGCTTCCCAAGTGATTTCAAGCTCAACCACTCTCTTCCGCTCGTGCATTCAAGCTCACACTCAAATCTACGCGATCCACATCGAAAGAATCACCATTTCCCACGCTTCCAACGGCAAAAGGATTCTTCCGGATTCTATTGTTCATCATTGCCATATTTGCTTTTCTAGAGCTTTTCTTTTCTGTGTAAACTCTTTCATTGTGGTGCTTGTTCCAGTCAAGGGACGTGGAACAAGGGAAAGGCGTCCCAAGCCTAAGTGAAATTGGGGGGTGTTAGGGTTTGTTGTGAGCCCGGTGTAAAACAACGAGTTAGGTAGTGAACTCGCAAAACTACCGTACTGTAATCTTGGATTATAGTGGAAATTTCCAAAGGTGATTTGGGGATGGATGTAGGAGCAGTGGAAGCTCCGAACCACTATAAACCTTGTGTTTGCGATTGACCTTTCTCATTCCTCCTTCTTTACTTTAGTGCATATATTTGTGTGTTTTATTTTTAATTAGGCGAAAAGTTTTAAACACCCAATTCACCCCCCTCTTGGGTGACCATCTCTGGGCAACATATACTTAAGAAAAGTAATTGAAATAAAAAGAATAATGAAATTAGTAATCTTTGCATCTCATCATTCTCTTTGCCTTAGTATCTGATTAAAACATGAATTGCAGGTATTAATCATTTTATGATATTTTAAAAAAAAATATAATCAAATCACTTCATCATTTTATAGTATGCTTTACTTACTGTTGGATAAGTTGCTAATGATTAATCAATTGATTAAGAATAACTTTATGAATTCTCTATATGCTTGATTGAGAGTTTTTATCCATGGCATTATCTTTTATTGATCATAGACATAAGAATGTGTACTTGGTATATTTTTAGATATATGATTATGAATACCAAGATTAAAAAAACTAGTTTTGGCATATAAAATCAACTCATACTAGTATGGACTTAATCTCAAAAGACCTTGTCATTGGTTTACTTAGATTATTTTTTGCAAGGTCAAAGTTTCTATGCATGTCATCTAGGAAAACAAATTAAATCATTTCTAAATCTGAAACATTGTTTCCACCTCATAGTCCTTAAAAATTCTTCACAGAACTTATTTGGATCTCTAGAATTATGAACCTAGGAGATAAGTTTCTTGATTTTGTAATTGTGGATGATTTGTCAAAGCTAACGTTGGTTTTATTCTTAGCACTTAAATTAAAATATTTTCTACATTAGCACAAACTCACAAAGGGTTTAAATGAAAGGTTTGCAAACTATGAAATAAGAGTATCATGCACAGTTTTGAAAACCATTTCTTGTTAAGTTTGCACAGAAAATAATATTGATATAATTGTTTCTGCACCAAGAAACCTTAAGTAAAATAGGGTTAATAGAATCCTTGAAGAAACGAAAAGATAATGTTGTATGATAGTCATCTGCTTAAATGATTTTTGTTAAAAACTATCACATGCTTGTCGTACATATGGTTTCTATTAGATCTATTTTTGATGAAAACTCCTTTTGACCTTCTGAAAATAGAAAATGAACTATTGCATATCTTTCATATTTTTCAATTGTACATGTTATTCTTGATATGTTCTTATGAAATAATGCCAAATCTGATAAGATACTCCTATCTTTGGGTATCATTCATCAAGTAATGCATATAGAATATTCAATGAAAAGATCCTAGTTGTAGAATATCAATCCATTTTTTTTTTGAGACTATGAGCTTTCTCAAGATACTAAAATCAGATTACATGATATGTATATGATTAATCTTTTTACTTACATATAACAATTTGGAAACTAAAATACCTTAAGAAGAATGGACAAGATTATAATTGGTCAAGTTAACCTAAATCATTTTGAAAGAGATAAAATTTAAATCTTGCCAATAAAATCTGAAAACTTGTTAATAATTAGAACCAATTGAGTTTTTCAGAAATGCACTTAATGAAGAAAAATTAGTGACTACTAAAAGATTCAATCAAGAAAGATAAATAGATCTTGATGAAATTCTTGCTGATTAGAAGTAAAGATCACTATGATTATTTGCTTGCTTTATGAGCTTTATATTTTGTCAAATGAATGAATAGAATGCACTCCTATGTGGTTATTTCATTAAGAAGATCTATGTAAATAACCACCTTATTTGAAAACACTCATTACAAATATGATAAAGCAATATGTGATTTGGAACAAGCACCAAAAGCATGATATAAAGCTTGAGTAACTTTTTGATAGAAAGTAATAGTGATAAACTATAAGATTTGTGATATCTTATTTGCTCAAAGTATAAATTGATGACATCATTTTTGGTTCTACTAATGAAAATTTATATAAGATTTTACTAAGCTCATGTAAGGTGAGTTTGAAATATGTATGATGATGATTAATATTTTCTCTCGAACTCCAATTAAGACAACAAGAAAGGTGTGGAGTGATTGATTATAACCCTATTTGATTTTGATGAGCTCAAAGCATTTGAGTATATCTTATATTTTACTAATGAATTCAATCTAGTGTTTCAGTAAATTCTTGTAATTTATGGTTAAGTGTCTCTAGATTTGGTTCAATCATTTTGGATAAGTAAAGAACTCAATTTGAACCAAGTCTGAGACTCGAGTCGACTCGGGATATTATGAGTCGACTCCAAGCATATCAGAAGCACTGGCACAGGCTTGAGTCGACTCCTGTACATTACGAGTCGACTCCGACTGAGAACAATAGACAGACAGAAAGATCCAACTCAAAATCTGTCAACGAGTCGACTCCTGAAGAGCGCGAGTCGACTCCGATGCTGCCGGTCGACTCCAGGGTAGTACGAGTGGACTCCAGGGAGTTACAGACGAAAGACAGAGAAGTTATTTGGACCCTGAGAGCCGAATCGACTCCTGAGGAACTCGAGTCGACTCCGATGGTTGGCAGGTCGACTCCAAAGGAAGCGAGAGTCGACTCACAGTGTGATACAAGGCAAAGTTAGAGAGCAACTTTCGGACACTGAGAGCCGAGTCGACTCCCGCAAAGTCCGAGTCGACTCTAAGACAGTGCGACCCCAAAAAGACAGAAGACAGTATTTTCGTCTCTGAGAGGCGAATCGACTCCAAGACAGTTGAGTCGACTCCAAGATAGCGCTACCCCAAAAAGACAGAAGACTGTTTTTCGGATACTGAGAGCCTAGTCGACTCCGAAATAGTTCGAGTCGACTCCAGACGGCACGAGTCAAAAGACAGAAGATCGGGGAGTTCGGACTCTGAGCGCCGAGTCGACTCCCAGAATTTCCGAGTCAACTCGAGTGAGCAAAGTTGAAGATACATCTATGGATTCCTTGGAATGAGTCGACTCCAAAAGTGCCAGGTCAGCTTCGGACATTGGGGAGTCGACTCCTGATTAAGTCGAGTCGATCCCAGTCGAGACAGCACTTTAATTCAAATCCGGACAGTTGCCGAGCCGACTCCAGAAAAGCATGAGTCGACTCCTGCAGCAGCCGGAGTCGACTCCAGATCGCGCGAGTCGACTTCCGATCCCAACGGAAACATTGTCAGGAGTTGCAGATGTGCAGAACGGCTAGATCTTTGAGTCTAACGGCTAGTTTTCGTGGTGAATGGGTTAAATAGCCAAGAGAACTGTCGCAAGGTTAGAGAAGTGATATTCCTTTCAAAGAAACAGAAATCTCTAGCTACCATTTGATTTCAAAGGCATACATGGAAAAGAAGGAAGGGGGCATTAAACTCCATCCAACAACTCTTCCCAGCATTAAAGAGGTCTTCTTCAGCCTTCAAGTCTACAAGACATTCAAGAGGGGACTCAGAGTTCGAGAAGCCCTCCTCTACTGTTGCCGTAGATACAACCCAAGAGGGGGGTGATTTGCGGTTTAAAACTTTTATGCTACTTCTAAACTTTTTTGATTTACTATGCTAAGTTGTATAGATGCACAGTGAAGTTAATTAGCAGGGTTTGATGTATAGACTTCGACTTGATTAAATATGCTTGCAATAAAGGATGTGCGGATAAGAATTAAGCAAGCAATTTATCTAAGTAAGTAAGTATGTTAGTTAGACAATAACTAGAGGCATTACAAACACAAAGGACATATAGTGGTTCGGTGCACCCCAGCACCTACATCCACTCCCAAGACCTCTTGGGAATTTCACTATAATCCTACCGATTACAGCCGGTTGTTTTACAAGCTCACAACCCAACTTGTTGTTTTACGAGCGCACAACGAACTCGGTCGGTTTTCCCAGGCTCACCGACTAGAACCTCCCCGATTGTTTTCCCGGGATCACAATCAAACCCTTACACGTTGGTTTTACCCTCGGCTCACCAACAACCTATCACCGTTGGTTTTTCCCTTTGGCTCACCAACAAACCTTAACACCGTTGGTTTTTCTTTGGCTCACCAACAAACCTTAACACCGTTGGTTTTCTTTGGCTCACCAACAAACCTTAACACCGTTGGTTTTTCTTTGGCTCACCAACAAACCTTAACCCCGTGATTCAATCCCTTGATTGAATCAAGTTACAAGATATTAAAACAAAGTATAAAATAAAACAAAGCTTCTTAAACAAGCAAATATGACAATATAAACAAATAGAGTAAAGAGAAGCCCTCAAACGAGTTTTGAAGATGGAGGAGCTCGGCTTCTTCTTTACTTGATCCTCCTCTGATTTGGCATGAAGTAGAGGATCCCCGAGGCAGCACACGGATGGAGAGGAAGCTTTCGGATTCACTTGGATGCTCTTCTTCTCTCTATTTCATTTTGGATGGCCCTTTTGTGCTTATGGGAGATTTCCTTTGTAATCTCTTTGAGATCTCTTTCCTAGATGATCTCTCCCACTTCCATGAGTTCTCCCCTAGCTCTCTTCTTGTTTTTATAGCTTTAGATGGCGTGGAAACAAGAATATAGCCGTTAGAGACAAGAAAAAGAGCCGTTGGACACAGTCTGCATTTCCTGACAATGTTACCGTTGGGATCGGAGTCGACTCGCGCGATCAGGAGTCGGCTCGCCTGTTGCAGGAGTCGGCTCGTGTTTTACCGGAGACGACTCGGCCACTGTTCCAAATTTGAATTAATGTGCTTGCCTCGACTGGGAGTCGACTCGTCTTAACCTGGAGTCGACTCGCCAACTTCTGGAGCTGACTTGGCAATTTCGGAGTCGGCTCATCCCTGAAGTCCGTGGATCCAATTTTGAATTTTGTCCTCTCGAGTCGACTCGACTTTCCTGGGAGTCGACTCGAATCTCAGAGCCCGAACTCCCGATCCTCTGTCTTTTGGCTCGTCCAGTCTTGGAGTTGTTGGGAACCCGCCCATGCCGCTGATATTTCAAAAATTTTTCAGATGGCAGCGGAATCGGCATGCACGGGTTCGACGTTCATCGCATGAACGTTGTTTCGAGACCTTTCGTAATTAGGTAAGAATTAAAACTTTTAAAACTAATAGGAAGATCAAATCTTCACCTTGCGCGGGTAGATGATCACCGCAAATCTGAATTCGTGGTTTTGGAAGAGGGTTCGCTTGAAGCCGTTCAAACGTCCGGCCTCTACGGGTATCCACACGAAGCAGGATCCGATCCAAGCTCTCTATCTCACCGGGGTGCTAGCTCCCTTGCAGAGATAGCTTTGATGGCTGATGTCCTCTCTTTCAATCAACTCTTGATTGCACTTGAGAGGAGGAAGAAGAAGGATGAAGAAGAGGAAGAAGATCAAATCCCTTCGCAGCCTTCTTCTCTTTCCTGCGTTGAAGCCAAGGAAGAAGACCAAGAGGAGGGAGAGGCCTCCTCTTCTTTTCCCTTTGCTTGGCGGCTGAACCAAGGAGGAGAGAGGGGGCGTACGGCAGCAAGGAAGAAGCTTCATCTAGGGCGCCCCCTAGTCCTCCTTTAAATAAGTGGAGCTCCTAAATTAGGAGCCCTTGAAATATTCCAAGAGGGGCGCCGGCCCCTCTTTTGCGCACCAAGCAATGAGGAGGAGGGGCGTGTGCCCTCCTTCTTGGTTGCCCTAATCCTCTTAAAGGATTGGTGCCCTATGGTTTAATCCTAATCCAATTAGGCTTAGCCAAATTGGGTTCAATCTATGCTAGTCCTAATCCAATTAGGACTTGAATGAACATGACTCAATTGAACTCTTCAATCCTAATCCAATTAGGAGTCATGTTGATTCATTAGATTAATAATTAATTTAGACTTAAGGAATCCTAATCCAATTAGGATGTATTTAATTTTAGTCCTAATCCAATTAGGACTCTATTTGAATCCGAAGTCCTAATCCAATTAGGATTTCTAGGAATCCTACTCCAAGTAGGAATCCAATTCCTAATCTCATTAGGATTGTAGGAATCCTATTCCAAGTAGGAATCCAGTCCTACTCCAACTAGGATTCCCAGTCCTAATCCAATTAGGACTCTAGGAATCCTACCCGAAGTAGGATTCTTGTTTCAAGTCCAATTAATTAATTCCCTTTTTCCTTCTTCAACTTCTTATCAATCAAATTGATTTCTTGTGATTCCTAATCACGATTTCAACCATCGGATCGGTCAATACTTCTAGTGTGTGTGACCCCATAGGTTCTATTCTGACTGGTAGTGAGATATATTGTGATCTCTATCACTATATCATTGAAAACTCCTTTCAATGGGTTGGAACGATTCCAACTCAACTCATTAGGGTTTATCGATCATCAAGATAATCCCTATGAGTCCCACCATCCACCAGTGACACCTAGCAGCATGTAGTGGCTACCCAGCAGAATGGAATGATGAACCTCTAGGTGCAGTTAACGTGTGATACAGTCCTACTATCGTGGATCCCTACAGGACGGAGGTCATGGACAACTCGTCAAACCCCATCGTCTGTCATATGTCAAGATTTATTCGACTTGAGTTCGATAGTGGAAAACTCTTTCTCCACTTTACTGCCCTGGCCAAGGTCTTAGAACTCAGTCTAACAAATCACATAGGATCACTCCTCTTCTATCAAGGTCGATAGATTCCTTATAGGTGCATACCCTACTCCTACAGTGAACCTACTGCAGCCAATCTACACTGCATGGACCCATATGGCTAGAGACCATGTATGTGTGCAGTCAAACTACAATAACCTCACTGTGAGTAGCCGAAGCACCGCAGGTCAAAGGACCAGTCACACTACTGCAACATCAAGCAAGTCACTGACGAGTGGATAGACATCCAAGTGACTTCTTGTCTTGGTCACGCTCAGTACCCTTGTTCTCTAACAAGCACCTGCACTATCACTTCAGTGTCCCTACACTGTGGACTCAAGTCTCGTCCATCCAGAAGGAAAGTGATCTGTGCACTGATCGGATCGATCACCGTCCTCGTGATGATCCATTGATCAGGAGCATTTAGAAATTAATCACCAATGATACATGGCTCAAATTCTCAACTCTTGAGAATATGTATCATCATCTTATTAATTTCTTGGACGATTCATAGACACATAAACAATATGAATGAAAAGATGCCTTTTATTTATTCAATAATAAATAGTCAAGTACAAAATTATGTCCCTAGAATCAACAATGTGTCAGCCAAATTGGCTTCTAGGGCATACATCTAACAATCTCCCACTTGCACTAAAGCCAATTGGTCATATATCTTAGGCCCATCTTCTCAAGGTGGGCTTCAGTCTTTTGCTGACTCAGCTGCTTAGTGAACGGGTCTGCCACGTTATCCGCGGAGTCTACTCTCTGCACCTCTACATATCATAGTCGCGTATGAAATGGAAGCGCCGCTCTATGTGCTTGACTTCTGATGAGACCTGGCTCCATAGCTAGTGCTATGGTGCCAATGTTATCGCAGTAAAGTGTTATGGCATCTATGACATTACACCTAACTCTGCAATTAACTTTTAACAGAAGGTTTCCACTGCACTTAGATACGGCTTAACATTCAGCTTCTAAGTAGAATCTATAATGATCGGTTGTTTGGAAACTCTTCCAATTTACTGAACCACATTGCACATATTCTGATGTTGACTTTCTATCATCAATATGTGTGCATCTTCTACCTTCAACTCTGATCTTCTCCCAAAGACCAAGAACATGTCTTAGTTCTTCTCAAGTACTTAAGACTGTTCTTCACAGCTGTCCAGTGTTCTTCACCTGGATTCGACTGATATCTGCTTGTGACACTCACAGCAAGAGCTATATCAGGTCGTGTACATAGCATGGCATACATGAGGCTTCCTATTGCCGATGCATAAGGAATCTTGCTCATGCGTTGAATCTCTTCAGATGTGTTGGGGCACATCTTCTTGGAGAGATGAATTCCATGCCTTAGGGGTAAGAGACCCCTCTTGGAGTTTTCCATGCTGAACCTCTTCAGCACCTCCTCTATGTACATCTTCTGTGAAAGGCCAAGCATCCTTTTAGATCTATCTCTATAGACCTTTATTCCCAAAATATAGGATGCTTCCCCAAGGTCTTTCATGGAGAATTCTTTTGACAACCAGACCTTGACCGAGGTTAGCATGGGAATATCATTCCCAATCAGGAGAATGTCATCTACGTACAGTACGAGAAAAAACAGCACTCCCACTAACCTTTTTATAAACACATGGTTCCTCTTCGTTTTTGATGAAATCAAACGTTTTGATTGCATCGAAACGAGTGTTCCAACTCCGAGAGCTTGCTTTAGTCCATAGATGGACCTTTGCAGCTTGCAGACCTTGTGATCTCCATCACTGGAAGTGAAACCCAAAGGCTGTTCCATATAGATATCTTCATCAAGATATCCATTCAGGAAAGCAGTTTTCACATCCATCTGCCAGATTTCATAATCATGAAATGCTGCAATGGCAAGCAATGTTCGGATGGATTTTAGCATGGCTACAGGTGAAAAGGTCTCCTGATAGTCAATGCCTTCGCGCTGACTATACCCTTTCGCCACAAGCCTTGCCTTATAGGTCTCTACCTCTCCATCCGAACCTATCTTCCTTTTGTAGATCCATTTGCATCCAATAGGTACAATACCTTCTGGTGGATCTACTAAGGTCCAGACTTGGTTGGAATGCATGGAGTCTATCTGACTTCATAGCTTCCAGCCATTTCTCGGAATCGATATCAGATATCGCCTCGTTGTAGGTTTTGGGATCCTGTATGTGATCCCTATCTCCCACTAGGAACATTTCCTCGGTATCCTCTTCTAGTATACCTAAGTATCTATCGGGAGGATGGGAGACCCTACTAGATCTACGAGGTGGTTGAGGGACATCGTGTACTGGCTCTTATGAATGGGTTCTAGGATCCATGACTCGTTGCTTTTCAGAGACTTTCTCTTCAAGCTCAATTTTCCTCCCACTGCCTCTATCAAGGATAAACTGATTTTCCAAGAAGATGGCATGACGGCTCACAAACACATTGTGATCCTCTGAGACGTAAAAATTGTATCCTAATGACTCTTTAGGATATCCTATAAAACGAGCACTTATGGTCCTAGCCTCTAACTTGTCCGCCTGTAGTCGCTTGACGTGGGCCGGACATCCCCAAATCTTGAGATGACCCAGACTTGGTTTCTTACCATGCCATATCTCATACGGTGTGGTAGGAACGGATTTAGAGGGAACTCTATTCAATAAATAAATCGCTGTGAGTAAGGCATCTCCCCAAAGGAACATAGGTAAATCAGTGAAGCTCATCATGGACCTGACCATATCCAATAGGGTCCGATTCCTCCTCTCTGACACCCCGTTGAGTTGAGGTGTACCCGGAGGTGTCCATTGTGAGACTATGCCGTTTTCTTTGAGATAGTCCCGGAATTCCCCACTAAGGTATTCTCCTCCTCGATCTGATCGAAGAGCCTTAAGAGGTTTTCCAGTTTGTTTTTCTACTTCATTCTTGAACTCTTTGAACTTTTCAAAGATTCAGACTTGTGTCTCATAAGATACACATACCCATACCGTGAATAATCATCGGTAAAGGTAATGAAGTAAGAATAACGTCCCCTGGCTAGCACATCGAATGGGCCACATACATCTGTATGTACTAGGGTAAGTATTTCAGTGGTCCTCTCCCCATGTCCTACAAAGGGCAGTCTAGCCATTTTTCCTTGAAGACAGGACTCGCAAACTGGATATGACTCGGAAGTCAATGAGCCTAAAAGCCCATCTTTATCCATTTTGTTCATTCTGTCCTCTCCAATATGGCCAAGCCTGAGGTGCCACAAATATCTTTGGTTTATCTCATCTCTGGATCTTTTGGATCCTTTGGCACTCACATCTTGCTCGGTAACATTCACAGATACATCCATATGTAAATGATAGAGACTGTCAATCATGAAACCACGTGCGACTATTTTATTTCTTAAATAAATAGAACAGCAGTCTTTGTCAAATGTAAAAACATGACCTTCCTGTGCTAGACATGAAACAGAAATCAAATTTCTGCTAGCAACAGGTACATAATAGCAGTCTCTAAGTATTAAACTAAATCCAGACGGTAGTCGCAGATGGTAGGTGCCCACAGCCACAGCAGCAACTTTTGCCCCGTTGCCAACCCGAAGGGTTACCGCACCTTCCGCCAGCCTTCTACTTTCCTTTAGACCCTGCATGGTAGTGCACAAATGAGCACTAGAACCAGAATCTATAACCCAACTAGAAGTAGAAGAAACCGTTAGATTAGTTTCAATTATGAGCAAGTCTATACCTTCTGAAGGTGTGTCACCTTTCTTGTTCTTCAGGCTCTCGAGGTATGAAGGACAGTTTCTCTTCCAGTGGCCTTCGACATTGCAGTGGAAACATTTTCCTTTGTCGTTAGCCTTTTTCTTTTGAACTTCCTTCTTTGGCTTCTTGTCTTTCTTCTGCTTCTTTGCAGGCTTCTTTTTCTTCCAAGTAGACTTTCTCTTGGAACCAGAAGTCAACTCAGCAGCAGGACATTGCCCCTTGAACCTTTCAAGGCTCCCTCAGCAGTTACCAACATGTTGATTAGTTCAGTCTTAGTGCATTCAATCTTATTCATGTGGTAGTTTACTATAAACTGACCAAATGAATCAGGAAGTGACTGTAGGATCAAATCCACTTGCAATTCCTTGTGCATGTCCATACCGAGCTTCTCAAGCTCCTCTAGGTCCTTGATCATGGTCAGACCGTGATCATGGACAGACTGCCCTCGCGCATCTTCGCTTTGAAAAGCCTCTTGGACACTTCAAAACGAGCTGTGCGACTCTGCTCACCATACAACTCTTGCAGGTGTGCCAGTATGTCCCTAGCAGTCTTTATATTTTCATGCTGGCATTGGAGTTCATTAGACATGATGCCATCATATAGCATTTTACTCTAATGTCATCATCCAACCACTTTTTATGCATCTCACGCTGAACATCAGTGGACGTGCTGGTAATGTGGGGATATCTGAATCGAGTATGTAGCCTATCTTCTCACAGTCCAAAACTATTTTGAGATTTCTAAGCCAGTCCTTGTAATTGGTTCCGGTCAGTCGGTTGGTCTCAAGAATACGGGTCAAAGGGTTTGAAGCCGACATTGTATCTGCAGAGAGTAAAGATTCTAGTTAGACTTTTGTACTTGATCCTAATCTGTTCTAAGGTCTTTTAGAACAAATGTAACTCCCACTATTTTCTCGAATTCCTCACACTCCCCTGGTAGGAAAACGGAAATCCCACACGACTAGGGTTTCTAGTGGGTACTGCGGTCCCACCAATTTACATGCCACCTCACCTAACAGTTATTGGTGACACATAGATGGATGAGTGTACAACTCTTGTACAATGCTTCTCAAGCATGTTGCAGTGCAACTTGGTCTCTAAGCCATGAAGACCTCACCTAACAGTTATTGGTCCCATTTCTTAGTTAAGTCAGACCCACCGTATAACCGTAGGAATAAAGTCGTCATTGGGTCCTCACCTAACAGTTATTGGTGCCCAACCCCACCTTTACCCTACAACATCTCATGTCTATAGAGAGGTCCAGCCCCCGATGCAACTTGACCACTGTGTCCAGCCGAGACAAATCAACATCAGAAAGGCCTTAGCAGCTCTACTACAGTGGAAGACCTATTGACTTAATATTGGTTAATCAGGTCTTAGTGTTTGCAACTTGAGCCTTCATAAGAGGTAATCGAACAATTGGCCAGGTAAGCAGGTGGGAGGCTCCCCTTACTCAGAGAGTAAGGTCCTAATTAAGTAACCACCTTTCATGCTTTCCTAGACACCAATTAGATCAATTAATCTAATATGACTTGCTCATGTCGGTTCACTCTCGACTTGATTGAGGAGGTTTTGATTTAGGTCTCAATTGGGTTTGCTACATCACATGTAAACCTATCTACCCGACTCTCATTCACATCACATGCAAACGGCGCATTGCAGGCAGTTATAATCGCGCAATAATTAAAGCTAAACTTTAACTAGGTGATGATCATGGATTCTAATTAGGTCGTATTACAAGCACATGCACATCAATCGATCAAGTGGTCTTCAACTCTTGAATTGGTTCCAAGCCTCCTTGATTCGATCCTTGATCAACTCTTGATCCCATCGCCATCAACCGCTTAGATCCCTTTCATCTCATGCTTTGCTTCAACTTGATCGTTGATGTACATCACATCACAGAAATACAACCAGATGTAAAATAAAAATAAAAATAATTTACATCTCCTTTTAGGAGGCACGCAGGCCTCTCAAAACATCAAATAAGATGCATGCAAGCATCTGAAAAATTACATGACATCGCAGATCACATCGCAGGTCATTACATTTGATACCAAAAGGGTTGAATCCTATGATCATCACCGTATGCAACAATTATAATTTTCAGATCTGAAAACTAACTGATTATATCATGACATAGGTCGCTGATCATGCTAATCATGATTCTAAACTTTGTAATCCCATTAACAATGCAATTAGAATCATCTTTTTATCACATAAAAATCAGCATGTAAAAATCAGCACCCCTGAAAAATCTGCATGCAGAATTTTTCAGCATGCATGATCATTCAATTTTCAGATCTAATATGCCTTTAGATATTTAATTCTTACCTTAATCTACGAAGCCTAGGCTCTGATACCACTGTTGGGAACCCGCCCATGCCGCTGATATTTCAAAAATTTTTCAGATGGCAGCGGAATCGGCATGCACGGGTTCGACGTTCATCGCATGAACGTTGTTTCGAGACCTTTCGTAATTAGGTAAGAATTAAAACTTTTAAAACTAATTAGGAAGATCAAATCTTCACCTTGCGCGGGTAGATGATCACCGCAAATCTGAATTCGTGGTTTTGGAAGAGGGTTCGCTTGAAGCCGTTCAAACGTCCGGCCTCTACGGGTATCCACACGAAGCAGGATCCGATCCAAGCTCTCTATCTCACCGGGGTGCTAGCTCCCTTGCAGAGATAGCTTTGATGGCTGATGTCCTCTCTTTCAATCAACTCTTGATTGCTTGAGAGGAGGAAGAAGAAGGATGAAGAAGAGGAAGAAGATCAAATCCCTTCGCAGCCTTCTTCTCTTCCACGTTGAAGCCAAGGAAGAAGACCAAGAGGAGGGAGAGGCCTCCTCTTCTTTTCCCTTTGCTTGGCGGCTGAACCAAGGAGGAGAGAGGGGGCGTACGGCAGCAAGGAAGAAGTTCTCTATTAGGGCGCCCCCTAGTCCTCCTTTAATAAAGTGGAGCTCCTAACTTAGGAGCTCCTTGAAATTTCCAAGAGGGGGCGCCGGCCCCTCTTTTGCGCACCAATATGAAGGAGGAGGGGCGTGTGCCCCTCCTTATGGTTGCCCTAATCCTCAAGAGGATTGGTGCCCTATGGTTTAATCCTAATCCAATTAGGATTAAAATTGGGTTCAATCTATGCTAGTCCTAATCCAATTAGGACTTGAATGAACATGACTCAATTGAACTCTTCAATCCTAATCCAATTAGGAGTCATGTTGATTCATTAGATTAATAATTAATTTAGACTTAAGGAATCCTAATCCAATTAGGATGTATTTAATTTTAGTCCTAATCCAATTAGGACTCTATTTGAATCCGAAGTCCTAATCCAATTAGGATTTCTAGGAATCCTACTCCAAGTAGGAATCCAATTCAAAATTCCTAATCTCATTAGGATTGTAGGAATCCTATTCCAATAGGAATCCAGTCCTACTCCAACTAGGATTCCCAGTCCTAATCCAATTAGGACTCTAGGAATCCTACCCGAAGTAGGATTCTTGTTTCAAGTCCAATTAATTAATTCCTTTTTCCTTCTTCAACTTTTATCAATCAAATTGATTTCTTGTGATTCCTAATCACGATTTCAACCATCGGATCGGTCAATACTTCTAGTGTGTGTGACCCCATAGGTTCTATTCTGACTGGTAGTGAGATATATTGTGATCTCTATCACTATATCATTGAAAACTCCTTTCAATGGGTTGGAACGATTCCAACTCAACTCATTAGGGTTTATCGATCATCAAGATAATCCCTATGAGTCCCACCATCCACCAGTGACACCTAGCAGCATGTAGTGGCTACCCAGCAGAATGGAATGATGAACCTCTAGGTGCAGTTAACGTGTGATACAGTCCTACTATCGTGGATCCCTACAGGACGGAGGTCATGGACAACTCGTCAAACCCCATCGTCTGTCATATGTCAAGATTTATTCGACTTGAGTTCGATAGTGGAAAACTCTTTCTCCACTTTACTGCCCTGGCCAAGGTCTTAGAACTCAGTCTAACAAATCACATAGGATCACTCCTCTTCTATCAAGGTCGATAGATTCCTTAGGTGCATACCCTACTCCTACAGTGAACTACTGCAGCCAATCTACACTGCATGGACCCATATGGCTAGAGACCATGTATGTGTGCAGTCAAACTACAATAACCTCACTGTGAGTAGCCGAAGCACCGCAGTCAAGGACCAGTCACACTACTGCAACATCAAGCAAGTCACTGACGAGTGGATAGACATCCAAGTGACTTCTTGTCTTGGTCACGCTCAGTACCCTTGTTCTCTAACAAGCACCTGCACTATCACTTCAGTGTCCCTACACTGTGGACTCAAGTCTCGCCCATCCAGAAGGAGAGTGATCTGTGCACTGATCGGATCGATCACCGTCCTCGTGATGATCCATTGATCAGGAGCATTTAGAAATTAATCACCAATGATACATGGCTCAAATTCTCAACTCTTGAGAATATGTATATCATCTTATTAATTTCTTGGACGATTCATAGACACATAAACAATATGAATGAAAAAGATGCCTTTTATTTATTCAATAATAAATAGTCAAGTACAAAATTATGTCCCTAGAATCAACAATGGTGTCAGCCAAATTGGCTTCTAGGGCATACATCTAACAGGAGTCGACTCGAACTTCCTTGGAGTCGACTCGGCTCTCAGTTTGCGAAACACAGCCTTCTGCCATCTTGGTGTAGCACTGCCTTGGAGGCGACTCGAGCTGTCTGGGAGTCGACTCGAATCTCAGAGGCAGTAACTTGGTTTTCTGTCTGTTGATAGTCGCGGAGTCTCGAAGTCGACTCGTGCAATGCGGGAGTCGACTCGAATCTCAGAGTCCCAAAAATGCTCTCTGACTTTTTCTTTGTGTTCCGCTGAGAGTCGACTCTTGCTTTCTTTGGAGTCGACCTACCAACCATCGGAGTCGACTCGCGTTCCACTGGAGTCGACTCGAATCTCAGACCCGAAAACTGCTCTCTGACTTTTCTGCCTGTGACTCCTAAGAGTCGACTCATACTTCTCCGGAGTCGACTCGAATTCCACTGGAGTCGACTCGAAGACTGTTCTTTTGAATTTTTCTTTTGATTTTACTCCTCCAATTTGAATCCTTTGAACTTTAAACTTGGGCCAATAAATTGTAGCTTTCTTCCAACTTGAGAGCTTTGGAGGCCTTCTTGTGTTCTTCCAACTTGCTATGTTCCTTGCAAAATAAATATCTTTCTCCTTGCAACATAAACATTAGTATCTATACTTCAAGATTTTGTGATCATCAAAATCAATCTATGAATCAATCTTTGGGTCATCAATCTCCCCCTTTTTGATGATGACAAAATTTGGAGTATATGCAATATAAAAGATATTGATTTCTAGAAGTAATACATAGCTAAGTTGCATGAAGTGGAAAACATATATATTTAAAACATACTTCATGATAATGCTTTAGATTTAATCAGCTTAACACAATCAACATATTTAAATTTTAAGCTGATTTGTATTTAATTCAAAGTAATAAAGCATTCTGAGTATATAGCATATACTTAGATATTTCTCCCCCTTTTTGACAACATCAAAAAGATAGTGAAACATTAAGTACAAAGATCAGAGCAGAACACATCGAGTGTGAATTCAAGAGGTTTTTTTTTTAATTTGATACCACAGATAGTTTTCTAATCAAGTGTAGGTGGAATCTTGCTTAGGTTAATTCAAGAAGTACCACAAATGATATTCAAGGAAAAATATGAGTGGAAATCTAACCTCTCTTCACTAAGTATGAAAGCTTGTTCATTTAAGACCTTTTGCCCAATCTATTAAGTATTTTATCAACATGAGAGCAATTTAATTGATTTTCAGAGTAAAAGATCAAAACTTATATACTTGAAAAACATATCATCATGTTGGATCATGACTTCAAAGTTCTTTTTATGATAATAAGAGCATTGGGGCACAAATACCAAAATATGAATTCATGCAATTTATGATATATCTTAGAGCTCTTTTAAGGACTTTCTTTTATTCCTTTAGAAAATAAGCACGATTTGATACATATATAAAAATATGAATTGGCACAATATTGAAGTTCTAAAGAGCAAGCCAATTAGGACTCATTAGTGAATTCCAAAATAGATTTTCTACGAGATACTCAAGAAAATTTAACACGTTATTCTCCCCTTTTTTCATTAAATTAGAGGCTCTTAAGATCAACTATTTGAATTGCAATTTGGTTCATGATTTGTGCAGAAGATATATTAACCAAATAACATGCCTCAAGGTGTATCATAAAGATTTTCAGATTTAAATTTCAGATGATACATATTGGAGAGTATTAGGATCACTTTTCATTTAGTATTCTTTTCCTCTCCTATAGATTTATGTAATTAAGTTCCATAAGACCTCTCCTTCTGAAATTTTCTTTCTCCCCCTCAATTGATCATTCCATTTAAGAGTTTAGAATCCTAAGATAATGTTCAATAAGATTGTCAATCTCAAAAATATAGTTTGAGATAAGATAATCTTTATAGAACTCATCTCAAGGAAATTAAAGCATGTCTTGCAATATAAGGAGGTTCATCAAAATCAATCCATAAAATTCAAAGTATCCATAAATAAAGTGTCTTTGGGATAGGATACTGAATATCTAAAGCTCCCCCTCAAAAGATGCATTCTTCTTTAATCATTTTAATTGTTGAATTTCAGATTTTAGTGATAAACATGAATAACACTAAAATTCTGTAATATCAAGAATGTAGAGTGATCTAGAATTATTCAGAATTTATAGTAATCACTCTTTCTAATCCTTTAAGAACAAGTTATGCTTTCTCCTAATCTTAGAGAAAATGTATAAAAGTATTAATCAGAAAATGATTCAATTGAAGCTCAGTTTCTTTCAAAAGTATTTACATTTTCTTTCTTTTAGAGTCATTTGAGTGAGGTGAAATGTTTCTAGCTTTAAGATCATTCACTCTATTGATGGAAGTCTTTAATAATGTAGGAGAGAAAAATATATAGATGATCATTGAGGTATATATATTTATAGAACTCAATTTCTTAATCATAGTTTTTCAGCAATGTATACATGAAGCACAATAAATATTTTTTTTTTTTATATCAAAATAGAATCATATATTTAAAAAAAATTCTTGTAATCAAGATCATTGAAAGACACATTATTTAGACCAATATTAGTACATTTTAACGATAAGAAAAGATATGTTTCGGATGCGTACCGGAGCAACCAACCAAGGCATCAAAATTAATTCTGTTTTTCTTAAATTAAGATTTTATTTAGAAATCATATTGAGTTTAAGCTTTTATACAAAATCAGATTTTGAATTTCATAAAGATTTTCAATAGAGGCTTTCAAAGTCATAATTTGAGATATGGATCTTCCACATTGTAGCTCATCTTAAATCATTATGATTGAAGACACATATTTCACACATATAAGAGGATATTCAGAATATTTGTATTTATGTTTAGCACATTATATACCAAAGTTAAGAAAGTTGAAGGATAGAACAAACTCAATTCATTTTGCCTAAATAGAAATATCCTTCTCTTCTCCTTTTTACAAATTTATTCACCTTTCAGATTTTAACGATGATTGTGAATGACAAATCTGAAATTTCTTTTTAATAATACAAAAAAAATTTTATATAGTATTCCAAATATTCAATCAAATTATCCAAGCATGAAGCATTGTAAAACATTGAGAACCCATAATTTAAAACATCATGCCACATGCAAAATATGTTATGTGTTAAGTCATGCATTAAAATATTAAGAACAAGCATGTCAAGGATCAAAATCAATTCTTTTCAAATAAACTCCCCTTATTTAAACATTATCTTGCACTGATTTCATCCTTAAAGTGTGTTTTCAAGTGATTAAAAATTTGACTTGATTATTCTTATATATTTTCATTTACTTTGTCTTTCATTTTTATTTTCTTATGCTCTATACTCTATTTGCTCCCTATCCGGTGGAGTTGGGAAGGGGCACGAGGTACTACCACTAGCCTCCCTCTTGTGCCGTCCCTAATATGCCCTACACCGAATAGTTGGGTCAAATAGTGCCGGGTACTACCACTAGCCTCCCCATTGGCACCATCCCTATGATGAGCAATATAGAAAGGTTAAAATGTTCACTTCTAACTTTTCCTGTTTGAGTGTAATTAGTTACAGATTTTATCTCTTCCAAACGTCTCACAAATGTTCCGAGTATACTATGTTTGTTTTGCTTTTCCTTAAGATTGGAGTATTTGCCTTTACTCAGATTTTTCATCTCTTGAACAATGTCCATTTTCTTTTCCTTATCTCTCTCCCTTTTTGTCATTCTCAAGTAATTTACATGAAAGAGTAGAATAAAGAGATAATCTTATGTATCATATAGATGTATATTATGCAAACAACATTTTCATTGTGCTCAAGGATTCATAACTTCTCACAAGTTATTTTACATCAAAATTTTAAGCATATACTTGTGTATTTCATGGTTATGACATAGGCAAAGATATATTTTAGTTTGGGCAAACCATGAAATAATTTCTAAAAGTATAAGTCAGTCAATACACATATAGACATGATATCAAAAATTAATAATTAAAGAATTTAATCATGCCATAATAGGATTTAAGTTATTGACTTTGCTCAATTAATTTGTGAGAAAGGTATCTAAAATTACCTATTCATTATATGTTCTTCAAGCCAAACTAGATTTCTTATGAGTGAACTTTTGGCTGAAGAAGATCCTCTCTCTTGTTTGCATGTGAATGTTTAGTGTATCTTACATGAAGATATCCTTCAAGTTAAAATTTCTCATTTTTCTTTCTTGAAGGAAGGTCATTAGTTTCTTTAAGATACAAGGCATTCATCCAACATATATATATTTTTTAATTAGATGACTCAATATGAGATATGACAATAGTTGCATGTTGAATCACTTTACTCAAGAGATTGCCTAAATATAAGCAAGCACATATCATTTGAACTAAAGAGATAGATTCATTAACCAAGATAGTTCAAGTCAATTTAGTTTAGATTCTATTTGCTTAAGATAATTATCAATAAGATATGTTAACTATGTTTTAATCAATTTATCTTAAACATTTGTTTCTATCAAAATTCAGATTATGATTTATTTGTTATCAATAAAATATGATTAATTAAAGTTAGATTGAAGTCTTGCACACGGTCACATAATGAGCATACAATCTGGTCTACTAGCTGTATGATAAAATAATTATTCTATCATGCTTCAATACAGCTTTAACACAATAGATCTACTTTGCTCATCCTTTTCAAACTCTACAAGATGGGGTCATAGATATACCTTCTTCATGCCAATCTTCTATAAGAGTTTTCTTGTGGACTAATGTTGGTCAATGAAGATCCCCTTTCCTGTTTGTCTTAATTTGGAGTTTGAGAGAAGATGTTAATTCATTCATCATACATATTTCAAACTCACCTTGTATGAGCTTAGTAAAAATATAAATCTTCATTAGTAGAACCAAAAATAATGTCACTAATTCTTCCTTTTGATACATAGATTTATCATTATTACTTTCTATCAAAAAGGTTGCTTAAGCTTTTATATCATGCTTTTGATGCTTGTTTCAAATCATATAATGCTTTATCATATTTGTAATGAGTGTTTTCAAATATGGTGGTTATCTAACATATATAAAGTAAGCACATAGGAGTCCATTCTACACACTCATTTGATAGGATATAACGTTTATAAAGCAAACAAATGATAAAGGTGATTTTTACTTCTAATCATGCAAGAATCTTATCAAGATCTATTTCATCTTTTCTTGATTTAATCTTTTAGTAGTCATCATTAAGTGTATATCTGAAAAATCCAATTTGGTTCTAATTAACAAGTTTTTCAGATTGTTATATGTAAAAGATTTAACCATATAATTTGATTTTAGTATTTTGATAATAGATCATTAGTCTCATAAAGAATAAAATAAATTGATACTTCTATATCTAGAATTTTTCATGAATGTTCTATATGCATTGCTTGATGAATGATATCCAAGGATAGAAATATCTTTATTAGATTTGGCATTATTTTTCAAGAGAACATATCAAGCATAACATGTACGACTGAAAAATATGAGAGATACGCAATAGTTCGTTTTCTATTTTTCAGAAGATCAAAAGAAGTTTTCATCAAAGATAGATCTAATAGAAGTCATATGTATGACAAGCAGTGATGATAGCTTTTAAAAATCATTTTAAGTAGATGACTATCATACAACATTGCCTTTTTCAATTCTTCAAAGATTCTATTAATCCTATTTTACCTATAGTGTTCTTGGTGCAGAAAGAATTGTATTCAATATTATTTTCTGTGCACAACTTAACACAAAAATTGGTTTTCAAAACTATGCCGTGATTCATAGTTTGCAAACCTTTATCATTTGATCGCTTTTTGTGAGTTTGTGCCAATGCAGAAAATATTTTAATTTGAGTGCCAAGAACAAGGCTAATGTAAGCTTTTGAAAAAATTTGTGTTGGAAACAACATCTCTAGATTTAGAAATTATTTTTGTTTGTTTCCTTAGTTAGCATGCATAGTAAAACTTTGACCTTTAAGAGGATAATCTAAGTAAGCCTATGGTAAGGTCTTTTGAGATTAAGTACATACTAGCATGAGCTGATTTCATATGCCAAATATGGTTTCTTTAATCTTGGTATTCATAGTGCATATATTCAAAAGCATACCAAGTACACATTATCATATTGATGATCAATAAAAATAATGCCATGGATAAAAATTCTTAATCAAGCATATAGAGGGTTCATAGAGTTATTTTTAATGAATTAATTAATCATTAAGCAACTTATCCAATAGTGAGTGGAGCATACAAAAAAAATGAAGTGATTTGAATATATTTTCTTTTCATACCCAAAAAGACAAATATCACTTATATCACAAAAATGATTAATACTTTCAAGTTATGTTTTAATCAACTAATAAAGTAATTTCAATACGAGAAGATGTAAGAATTACTTATTTCATCCTTTCTTTCATTTAAATCATTCTTTTTAATTACATTTTAAATTTAATTCTTTAACACATGTCTAGAGCACCCATTGTTTAGATAACATCTTTCATTAGAACCTTGGATAGCTAGACATGCTTGCTGAAAGAATAATCATATTTTCAACTTAGGAACCCAAGCTCTTTTGGGTCCTTGTAGGTTAGCTATAATTGTTCCTTTTGGAACCCATATTCTCTTAATAGCTATTTTGTCCATGAATTTACAGATTTTAGGATTACAAGGGATGTATTTCTGTATCCTCTTGTTGAATTTAACAAACTTAGATCGAACATGAGTAGTAGGAAAACTTTTAATTTTCTGTTTCTCCCTTTTTGGTTCATCAAATTTGTAATGTATAGATTTAGGAACAACAGAAGAGATTTTACTTAGCTTTTGTTTATAAGAATCTGTTTTAGAGTAATTAAAAACTATTTTAACAAACATATTCTTAAAAGATTTTTGGGTGTACCAAGGTTGATATCCTAATGTAACTTTATCAAATTCAGCTCCTTGATTATTTATCATTAGGTTCAATTTTTCAGAGCTGAGGATAAATCTTTCAACAACAGGTTTTAATCTGTCAACTTCTTTAGTTAATCTTCTGTTATCTTCTGAAAGTAACTCATTGTTTTTCTTAAGTTTATCATGACTTTCAGTGAGAAGTTGATCTCTTTGATTTAGTTCTTGATTTTCTTTAATTAAGATTTCAGTTTTACTGGTTAGTTTCAGTTTTTCATCTATTAGAATTTGATTTTCAATCTTCAAGTTTTTGTTCTTACAAATAAGTTTCTTATATTCTAAATACAAATCAGAAAAGGCATCATGGAGTTCATCAAATGTAAAATTGCTTTCAGTTTCAGCATGTACCTCTTGTGCCACCAAGCATGGATTTTCAATATGATACTGCTCTCCTTCTACACATGATGTTTCAGATTTGTTAGTGCATTCATATTTGTCTTCAAGCATATTCCATATTTCTTTAGCAGTCATGCAAGAAGATATGCAATTAAACTCATTCCTATTTAATGCACAATATAAAAGGTTCATGGCATCAGCATTCAATTGTGCTAAATCCTTTTCATTAAAAGTTTGAGAGAGTGTGTGAAGATCATTTATTATGATTTTCCATAAATAATAGTTTTGTGATTGAATAAAGATGCGCATGCGTATTTTCCAATGTGTATAGTTTATGCCATTAAATAGTGGTGGTGTATCAATTGATTGTCCTTCTCCTAGAAAACTATCTATTTGAGTTGTCATGATCTTTGGTTCTAGTCGGTTAAGACTACAAATAATATTTGAGCACCTGCTCTGATACCACTTGTTGCCCAGTAGATACAACCCAAGAGGGGGGGTGAATTGGGTCTTTTAAAACTTTTATGCTACTTCTAAAACTTTTTGATTTACTATGCTAAGTTGTATAGATGCACAGTGAAAGTTAAACTTAGCAAGGGTTTGATGTATAGACTTCGACTTGATTAAATATGCTTGCAACTAAAGGATGTGCGGATAAGAATTAAGCAAGCAATTTATCTAAGTAAGTAAGTGTGTTAGTTAGACAATAACTAGAGGCATTACAAACACAAAGGACATATAGTGGTTCGGTGCACCCCAGCACCTACATCCACTCCCCAAGACCTCTTGGGAATTTCATTATAATCCTACCGATTACAACCGGTTGTTTTACAAGCTCACAACCTAACTTGTTGTTTTACGAGCGCACAACGAACTCGGTCGGTTTTCCCAGGCTCACCGACTAGAACCTCCCCGATTGTTTTTCCGGGATCACAATCAAACCCTTACACGTTGGTTTTACCCTCGGCTCACCAACAAACCTATCACCGTTGGTTTTCCCTTTGGCTCACCAACAAACCTTAACACCGTTGGTTTTTCTTTGGCTCACCAACAAACCTTAACACCGTTGGTTTTTCTTTGGCTCACCAACAAACCTTAACACCGTTGGTTTTTCTTTGGCTCACCAACAAACCTTAACCCCTTGATTCAATCCCTTGATTGAATCAAGTTACAAGATATTAAAACAAAGTATAAAACAAAACAAAGCTTCTTAAACAAGCAAATATGACAATATAAACAAATAGAGTAAAGAGAAGCCCTCAAACGAGTTTTGAAGATGGAGGAGCTCGGCTTCTTCTTTACTTGATCCTCCTCTGATTTGGCATGAAGTAGAGGATCCCCGAGGCAGCACACGGATGGAGAGGAAGCTTTCGGATTCACTTGGATGCTCTTCTTCTCTCTATTTCGTTTTGGATGGCCCTTTTGTGCTTATGGGAGATTTCCTTTGTAATCTCTTTGAGATCTCTTTCCTAGATGATCTCTCCCACTTCCATGAGTTCTCCCCTAGCTCTCTTCTTGTTTTTATAGCTTTAGATGGCGTGGAAACAAGAATATAGCCGTTAGAGACAAGAAAAAGAGCCGTTGGACACAGTCTGCATTTCCTGACAATGTTACCGTTGGGATCGGAGTCGACTCGCGCGATCAGGAGTCGGCTCGCCTGTTGCAGGAGTCGGCTCGTGTTTTACCGGAGACGATTCGGCCACTGTTCCAAATTTGAATTAATGTGCTTGCCTCGACTGGGAGTCGACTCGTCTTAACCTGGAGTCGACTCGCCAACTTCTGGAGCTGACTTGGCAATTTCGGAGTCGGCTCATCCACTGAAGTCCGTGGATCCAATTTTGAATTTTGTCCTCTCGAGTCGACTCGACTTTCCTGGGAGTCGACTCGAATCTCAGAGCCCGAACTCCCGATCCTCTGTCTTTTGGCTCGTCCAGTCTTGGAGTCGACTCGAACTTCTTTGGAGTCGACTCGGCTCTCAGTTTGCGAAACACAGCCTTCTGCCATCTTGGTGTAGCGCTGCCTTGGAGTCGACTCGAGCTGTCTGGGAGTCGACTCGAATCTCAGAGGCAGTAACTTGGTTTTCTGTCTGTTGATGGTCGCGGAGTCTCGGAGTCGACTCGTGCAATGCGGGAGTCGACTCGAATCTCAGAGTCCCAAAAATGCTCTCTGACTTTTTCTTTGTGTTCCGCTGAGAGTCGACTCTTGCTTTCTTTGGAGTCGACCTACCAACCATCGGAGTCGACTCGCGTTCCACTGGAGTCGACTCGAATCTCAGACCCGAAAACTGCTCTCTGACTTTTCTGCCTGTGACTCCTAGGAGTCGACTCATACTTCTCCGGAGTCGACTTGAATTCCACTGGAGTCGACTCGAAGACTGTTCTTTTGAATTTTTCTTTTGATTTTACTCCTCCAATTTGAATCCTTTGAACTTTAAACTTGGGCCAATAAATTGTAGCTTTCTTCCAACTTGAGAGCTTTGGAGGCCTTCTTGTGTTCTTCCAACTTGCTATGTTCCTTGCAAAATAAATATCTTTCTCCTTGCAACATAAATATTAGTATCTATACTTCAAGGTTTTGTGATCATCAAAATCAATCTATGAATCAATCTTTGGGTCATCATCTACATCTTCATAAATTTGTTTGAGGGCTCTTAACTTCTCTCTTATTTATATCGATGTATATCTGCTTGTTTAGAAGCTTTATTTTTCTGTTTGTTTTTGTTCATACCATTTTGTTCCTTACTTGATTCAATCAGGGGATTGAATCAAGGGTGTAAAGGTTTGTTGGTGAGCCTAGGTTGAAACCAACGGTGTAAGGGTTAGATTGTGATCCCGGAAAAACAATCGGGTGGTTCTAGTCGGTGAGCCTGGGAAAACCGACCGAGTTCGTTGTGATCTCGTAAAACAACAAGTTAGGTTGTGAGCTTGTAAAACAACCGGCTGTAATCCGAGGGGTTATAGTGAATTTCCAAGTGAGGCTTGGGGAGTGGACGTAGGAGCAAGGGTTAGCTCCGAACCACTATAAATTCCCTTGTATTTGTGATTGCCTTGTTATCTCTTACTTTCTTTTCATTCACTGCACATAGCATCTAATTAATCAACTTGCAAAAAGTATTAATTAGTTATTTATAAACCTTTTAATTGCAATAATTATTTTAAAACCCAATTCACCCCCCCTCTTGGGTTGTCTATCTGGGCAACAAGTGGTATCAGAGCCGGAACTCTTTTACCAAAAGAGTAAAAGATCAAAATGACAACCCCATTTGGATCTTCTCATATTGAGGGCCAGTCCACCCATAGACCTCCATTCTTTAATGGATCCGACTACTCATATTGGAAGGCTAGGATGAGAATATTTATCCAAGCCCAAGACTATGAGATGTGGACCACCATACTAAATGGACCATACATCCCATCCATTTATGTAGAGGGTGTCACTGTACCCAAACTTGAAAAGGATTGGGATGACAATGACATAAGGAAGGCACAACTAAATGCCAAAGCAATGAATGTGCTTTATTGTGCTTTAGATAGAAATGAATTCAATAGAGTCTCTACTTGCATTTCTGCAAAAGAGATTTGGGATAGACTTGAAGTGACCCACGAGGGCATAAATCAAGTAAAAGAATCTAAAATAAATATATTAGTTCATAAGTATAAATTATTTAAGATGGATTCTAATGAAACAATCACTTGCATGTTCACTAGATTTACTGACATTGTCAATGGCCTAAAAAGCCTTGGCAAAAATTATACTAACAGTGAACTTGTCAGAAAGATTCTTCGTTGTCTACCAAGGTCATGGGAAGCCAAGGTAACGGCAATCCAAGAAGCCAAGGACTTAAACAAGCTGCCACTTGAGGAGCTACTTGGATCCCTCATGACGCATGAGCTAACAATGAAACAACACAATGAAGAAGAGTCCTCTCACAAGAAAAAGGTAATAGCACTAAAATCTGTTTCTACTAACAAAGATTTGTCTTGCACAGTAGCAGTGAAGAGAAAGACAATGAGGGAGATGATGATGAGGCTCTCCTTGTAAGAAAATTCCGAAGATTCATCAACCGGAAGAAGTCCTCTCATCAAAGGAGAGGCCCCTCAAATTCCTATCACAAGGATAAAGGTAAGGAAAGAGAAAATGAGGGGATCAGATGTTATGAGTGTAAGAAGCCGGGGCATTTCAGAGCTGAGTGTCCTTTGCTGAAGAAGGGGAGCAAGTATAAGAAAAAAAAAGTCCTCGTCTCCACCCTATCAGACTCCGATACATCATCATCATCATCGGATGAGGAACAAGAAGAAAAGGCCAACCTATGTTTTATGGCTAACGACAATGAGGTAACATCCGAAACACATTTAGACTTTACCTTTGATGAATTATATGATGCTTTCAATGAATTAATGGACGAGTATAAGACAATAAACCTTAAGAACAAAGAATTGAAACTAACTAACCAAACTCACCTCCGTAAGTACGATATATTAATTAAGGATAAAGATGTTATCATTAAAGAAAATTCAGAACTTAAGACAAGCAACCAAATGTTAATTCAAAAGACTAATGCCTTAATTAAAGATAACGAAAGACTAACCAAAAAAATATTAGAACTTAAAAACAATAAACAAATCATAAAAGAGAGTCTCACAAAAGACCTAAATGGATTAAAAACAGAAAAACAAAAATTAGCACTAGAACTAGAAAAGTACAAGCCTTTTGTAGAAAAGTTTACATATAGTTTTGAAAAATTGGAAATGATACTTAATAGTCAACGAGCTGTATTCAATAGAGCTGGTTTAGGGCATAAACCTAAAAATAAGCAAAAGCTCCTTAGTAATTTCTTTGTTAAAGCAGGAAAAAGCAAAACTAAGAAAATAACATGTTTTTGCTGTAGAACATTAGGACATAAAGCAAATGTGTGTGATTATAGAAAAGGAAAAACTAAAAGAAAAATAAAAGGGTTTAGGTTCCAAAAGGAACCAACATTACTAACCATGAAGGACCCAAGAAAACTTGGGTACCTAAAATTGTATGATTTGCTTGTGTAGGAGTGTCTTGCAGCCAAGGTCGACAAAAATTGTTGGTACTTGGATAGTGGCTGCTCAAGACACATGACGGGTGACAAGGACCAATTCTTCACTCTTGAGCCTAAGAAGGGAGGTGCTGTGATATTTGGAGACAATAACCAACGTCACATCATTGGGATAGGTAAAGTACAAATCACCCTTTCAACATTTATTGATAATGTTCGATATGTTGATGGTCTTAAGCATAATCTACTTAGCATTAGTTAATTGTATGATAGAGGTTTTGATGTTTTGTTCAAACCATCTTTATGCATCATAACCAACTCAAATGACAATAGTTTAGTTTTTAAAGGAATAAGACGTGGCAATGTATATGTAGTAGACCTTGAGGATCTTGCCAAACATAACCCATGTTTAATTGTTAATGAAACTGAGGATAATGATGCTAGTTGGTTATGGCACCGTAAGTTAGGTCATGCAAGTATGAACACAATATCAAAACTAGTTAAAAGAGATTCCGTGATAGGTTTGCCAAAACTAAAGTTTGAAAAGAATAAAATATGTGAAGCTTGTCAATATGGCAAACAATCAAGGAACTCCTTTAAATCCATAAATTGTGTCTATACCTCTAGACCTCTAGAACTACTACACATGGATCTATTCGGACCAACTAGAACCACAAGTCTAGGTGGAAATAAATATGGTCTAGTTATTGTAGATGATTTTTCTAGATATACTTGGGTAATGTTCTTAGCTCATAAAGATCAAGCATTTTCAGTATTTAAGAAATTTCATAAGGAAGTAACAAATGCTAGAGATACTTCAGTCATAGCTATTAGAAGTGATCATGGAACGGAATTTGAAAATCATCTATTTGATGAATTTTGTAGTAAAAAGGGAATAACTCATAATTTTTCTGCACCTAGAACACCACAACAAAATGGAGTTGTAGAAAGAAAAAATAGAACCCTAGAGGAAATGGCTAGAACCATGCTATGTGAAAGTAACCTCCCTAAGTACTTTTGGGGAGAAGCCATTAATACCTCATGTCATATATTAAATAGAGTTTTATTGAGACCCATTATAAAGAAAACACCTTATGAACTTTGGAAAAATAGAAAGCCCAAAGTAAACTATTTTCATATTTTTGGATGTAGGTGCTTTGTTCATAATAATGGAAAGGATAACCTAGGTAAATTTGATTCTAAATCTGATGAGGGTATATTTTTGGGGTATTCTACAATTAGTAAAGCTTATAGAGTTTTTAATAAAAAAACCCTTGTTATTGAAGAGTCTATACATGTTGTTTTTGATGATTCTAGTAATATCTCTTCTAGCAAGAGAATTGATCTTGATGATGATGCTGAAATTTTTGAAGAAAAGATTGATGAGATGACATTACAAGAAGATGAACAAAAATTAATTGGAAATGCATCATCAAGCCAAGAGGCAATTGTGGATCATGGGCTGACTAAGGCTTGGAGGTATGCTCATGGGCATCCTAAGGAATTAATTTTAGATGACCCATCTCAACCTGTTAGGACTAGAGCATCTCTTAGGAACTTAAATAATCATCTAGCATTTGTCTCATATTTTGAACCTAAACACATAGAAGAAGCTGAAAAAGATGTAAATTGGATAAATGCAATGCAAGAAGAACTAAACCAATTTACTAGAAACAAGATATGGAACCTAGTTGAACGACCCTCTGAATATTCAATTATAGGTACCAAATGGATATATAAAAATAAACTTGATGAAAATAGAATTGTAATTAGGAATAAGGCTAGACTAGTAGCGAAGGGCTATAATCAAGAAGAAGGTATAGATTTTGATGAAACCTTTGCTCCTGTAGCTAGACTTGAGGCAATTAGATTATTACTAGCATTTGCATGCTCTAAGGATTTCAAATTATTTCAAATGGACGTAAAAAGTGTATTTTTGAATGGGTATATTAATGAGGAGGTGTATGTAAAACAACCTCCTGGTTTTGAAAATCATCAATACCCCAATTATGTGTATAAATTAAACAAAGCACTTTATGGTTTGAAAAAGGCACCTAGAGCATGGTATGAAAGACTTAGCAAATTTCTACAAGATCATGAGTTCTCTAGGGAAAATTTAGATACAACACTGTTTTTAAAGAAGAAAAACAAAGAAATGTTAGTAGTGCAGATTTATGTTGATGATATTATTTTCGGTGCTACTAACAATCGCCTCTGCGAAGAATTTGCTGACTTGATGCAGAGTGAGTTTGAAATGAGCATGATGGAAGAGCTGAACTGTTTCCTCGGGCTTCAAATCAAACAATCTAAAGAAGGGATCTTCATCAATCAAGCTAAATACATCAAGGAGATACTTAAGAAGTTTGATATGGAGGGAAACAAGTCAATCAGCACACCCATGAGCTCATCATGTAAACTAGACCAAGATGAATCAGGTAAATCTGTAGATCAAAAGATGTATAGAGGTATGATAGGATCTTTATTATATCTCACTGCAAGTAGACCTGATATCATGTTTAGTGTATGCATGTGTGCTAGATATCAATCTAATCCTAAGGAATCTCATTTAATTGCAGTCAAGAGAATCTTTAAATACCTAATAGGAACAAAAAATATAGGTTTATGGTATTCTAAAGAATCTAGCCTGAACTTAATAGGATACACAGATTCAGATTTTGCTGGTTGTAAACTTGATAGAAAAAGCACCAGCGGGTCATGTCAACTCTTAGGAGAAAATTTAATCTCATGGTTTAGCAAGAAACAAAACTCGGTTGCATTATCTACTGCTGAAGCTGAATATGTTGCTGCCGGGGGTGGTTGTGCTCAAATCATGTGGATCAAACAACAACTGGAAGATTATGGAATTAAACAAGATAAAATTCTCATTAATTGTGACAACAAAAGTGCTATTAACTTAACTAAGAATCCAATTCAGCACTCAATAACCAAACACATTGAAATAAGACATCACTTCATAAGAGATCATGTACTGAATGGTGATGTTACACTTCAATTTATTTGCACTGATGATCAACTAGCTGACATCTTTACAAAACCCTTGAGTGAAGAGAGATTTAGTGTGCTTAGGAGAGGATTAGGAGTGATTGATCCATCCTAGTGATGTTCTCTTCTAGTTCATTGATTTTGATGATTAGGTTGTGTTAAATATAGAGTCTCTCATCTATGATCATCAAATCAGATCATAAACTTAGTGATTATCCCTTGTTTGGCACAACAATAACATGATTTTTAGGTGCGTGCCAGAGTTTGAGTCGACTCGGATAAGTTTCAGAGTCGGCTCATGAGGGGGAGTCGACTCGCACACAGATGGGAGTCGACTCGAGGTCGATGGCTACATAGGGGGAGTCGACTCGCGCATATTTTGGAGTCGACTCGAGGTCGAGTCGACTCGCGACTTACTGGAGTCGACTCGTGGTCGGGAATACGATGTTTTAACCCTAATCGAAGCGTTTAATCGACACTTCTATTCACCGCCTCCACTGTTCACAAACTCTAGAGCCGTCTCCGACCTCGTCTCCAACCTCCATTAGGGCTTTTCCGTCGAGTTTCTTCCGACTCCTCGTGTCCTTTCCCCTCTCTAGGTCTACTATGCCTCGTAAGGTAGTTGTCCCGAGCCGGAAGAGGCCCCAATCCGCGAGCGGCGCCGAGCGACGGTCCAAGGCTCGGAATGAACCCGTGAGGCCACAACCTCCGGTTCCTTCCCTGCCGAGGCCGGTTCCCTCACGTCCGTGCGCCGGGAAGGCGGTCTCCACCGGGAGATATGTCAACTTCGACTATCTCTCCCGGGAAGGCTTCACTATAGGGCATAGGTTGAGGGCCTAAGGATTATAATTGTTTTGCTCCCTAGATCTCCCTACTTACCCAGGGCTAGTTAGAAAGTTTTACGGGACTGTTTCTAGGGGTAATGGTGGGATACAGGGAACCGTAGCGGGTGTCCCTTTATTTATTTCAAAGGATTTTATTGTACAAATCCTTCATCTTCCCCAAGTAGGGGTATTTCCCACTCACCCGGCCGATAGGACTGAGGCCCTTACGGCCATATTAGGGAGTCCACCCCAGTCCCCACTAGATGAGGTATCCGCTAGTCAGCTTTCAGTTGAAATGCGGCTCCTCTTGAGTATTATTTCTAGGACCCTCTTTCCTAAGACCGGCCGCTTTGACTTTGTATCCGAGAGGGACCTAGCCCTTATGTACTACATCCTTCAAGATACCCCAATTAACTTTCCTAAGCTGATCTATAAATACCTATGTGAGCCTCTAGACAAACCTAGGCTCACTCTTCCATATGGGATGTTGTATAACCTGATTTTTAGGGAGTCCGAGGTCCCCATTCCTGAGGGGGAACCCTCTCGCGCACTGCGATACACAGATCGCATGGGTGAGGGAACCCTTCACAGGATGGGATTTGATAAGGTTGAGGGAGTCTGGGTCAGGAAACCATCCTCTTCCACACCTACTACTCGACACGCCCCCAGCCCTGATCATGATTCCGATCTTCCCACTTATCCCTCCACCTCAGCACCATCTACTTCAGCCGGACCCTCCTCTTCAGCACCACCTACTCAGCCACTAGAGGTCCAGATCTCTCCTGAGCAGCTCTGGGAGTTGCGGCAGGAGATCGTGCGGGATCTTCGGGACGACCTACTGAGGGAGCTCCGAGGTTCAGCGACTGCCCCCTCTACTGCATTGGTTCCTTCATTGGCAGTCGTGACCGAGATGTCGGCTCATCTGAGGGAAGAGATTTACAATGTCAGAAGCCTTATACAAGCCCAATTCTCAAATCTGAGCGATGTCACAAGCAACACTAGAAAGATGCGAGATGACATCCGACACGACTTAGGCAGCCAGAGTCAGGGGGCCGAGCGTCTGGCAAATGTATTGATCTCCAAGTTGGATACTCTCCAGGCGAATCTGACTGAGCTCACCTCGATCCATAGTAGGACCACCTCGGCGATCATCACGCAGCTAGGGAACATCACAGATGGGGTTAGTCTACTTATGGAACAATCCAGACTGGGCAAGGGAGCCACATCCTCCTCAAAGAAATCATAGATTATTTTTTCTTTTTCTCTTGATGATATGTACTTACTACTTTTTGATTGTATCTACAAATGTACTTAAACTTACATCAATACAATGAGTAGACATTTTTCTTCAGTATTGTGCACATTTGATCTCTAATTGCTTATGTGATGTGCTTTCTTCCTTTTTGCTATGATGACAAAAAGGGGGAGAAAATATATTGAATAGACATGTAAAGGGAATCATTGAATAGATCAATAAAAAGAAAACTTTTAAAACATACAATAATTTGTTCTTAGTGGATTCGATACCTCGAGGCTCATTATCTCTCTGTTGGGGCTCCTAACGGAGTAATCTCCAGAATCTACTCAAGGGATATCGGAGATTAGTTGAATCATACTCAAGAACAAATTGGCAGATTTTCCCTCTAAAAACCAAAAATTTAAGTTCAAAAGCTTCAATACACTAAAAGAAAATTCAGAGAATCAAAACAAAGTTGAATGCATGTGTTGAGGGGGAGAATCTGAAATTTTAAGAAAGCAAACTCATTAAATATATATAAGCCAAATAATTGTTTGCATGACATGAAGGCTTATATAATTCCAAATGAAAGGGGGAGCTTTAACTTCAAAATTTATTGTTTCACACCTTTCAGTTTTGGATAAATTAAATAACTAGACACTTGAATTCATTTTAAAATTCTACTATAAATCTTCTTGTTTGTTGAGCAATTCACTTTACATATACTCAATGTTTTGTCATCATCAAAAAGGGGGAGATTGTGGAGTGATTGATTATAACCCTATTTGATTTTGATGAGCTCAAAGCATTTGAGTATATCTTATGTTTTACTAATGAATTCAATCTAGTGTTTCAGTGAAATTCTTGTAAATTTATGGTTAAGTGTCTCTAGATTTGGTTCAATACATTTTGGATAAGTAAAGAACTCAATTTGAACCAAAGTCTGAGACTCGAGTCGACTCCGAGATATTACGAGTCGACTCCAAGCGTATCAGAAGCACTGGCACAGGCTCGAGTCGACTCCTGTACATTACGAGTCGACTCCGACTGAGAACAGACAGACAGACAGAAAGATCCAACTCAAAACCTGTCAACGAGTCGACTCCTGAAGAGCGCGAGTCGACTCCGATGCTGCCGAGTCGACTCTAGGGTAGTACGAGTGGACTCCAGGGAGTTACAAACAGAAAGACAGAGAAGTTATTTTGGACCCTGAGAGCCGAGTCGACTACTGAGGAACTCGAGTCGATTCCGATGGTTGGCAGGCCGACTCCAAAGGAAGCGAGAGTCGACTCACAGTGTGATACAAGGCAAAAGTCAGAGAGCAACTTTCGGACACTGAGAGACGAGTCGACTCCCGCAAAGTCTGAGTCGACTCCAAGACAGCGCGACCCCAAAAAGACAGAAGACAGTATTTTCATCTCTGAGAGGCGAGTCGACTCCAAGATAGTTCGATTCGACTCCAAGACAGCGCTACCCCAAAAAGACAGAAGACTGTTTTTCGGATACTGAGAGCCGAGTCGACTCCAAGATGGCACAAGTCAAAAGACAGAAGATCGAAAGTTCGAACTCTGAGCGCCGAGTCGACTCCCAGAATTTTCGAGTCGACTCGAGTGAGCAAAGTTGAAGAATACATCTATGGATTCCTTGGAATGAGTCGACTCCAAAAGTGCCAGGTCAGCTCCGGACATTGGGGAGTTGACTCCGGATTAAGTCGAGTCGACTCCCAGTTGAGACAGCACTTTAATTCAAATCCGGAATAGTTACCGAGCTGACTCCAGAAAAGCATGAGTCGACTCCTATAGCAGCCAAGTCGACTCCAGATCGTGCGAGTCGACTCCGATCCCAACGGAAATATTGTCAGGAGTTGCAGAATGTGCAGAACGGCTAGATCTTTGAGTCTAACGGCTAGTTTCCATGGAAAATGGGTTAAATAGCCACAGAGAACTGTAGCAAGGTAGAGAAGTGATATTCCTTTCAAAGAAAACAAGAAATCTCTAGCTACCATTTGATTTCAAAGAGCATACACGGAAAAGAAGGAAGAGGGGCATTAAACTCCATCCAACCAACTCTTTCCAGCATTAAAGAGGTCTCCTTCAGCCTTCAAGTCTACAAGACATTCAAGAGGAGACCCAGAGTTCGAGAAGCCCTCCTCTACATCTTTATAAATTTGTTTGAGGGCTCTTAACTTCTCTCTTATTTATATCGCTGTATATCTGCTTGTTTAGAAGCTTTATTTTTCTGTTTGTTTTTGTTCATACCATTTTGTTCCTTACTTGATTCAATCAGGGGATTGAATCAAGGGTGTAAAGGTTTGTTGGTGAGCCTAGGTTGAAACCAACGGTGTAAGGGTTAGATTGTGATCCCGGAAAAACAATCGGATGGTTCTAGTCGGTGAGCCTGGGAAAACCGACCGAGTTCGTTGTGATCTCGTAAAACAACAAATTAGGTTGTGAGCTTGTAAAACAACCGGCTGTAATCCGAGGGGTTATAGTGAATTCCCAAGTGAGGCTTGGGGAGTGGACGTAGGAGCAAGGGTTAGCTTCGAACCACTATAAATTCCCTTGTGTTTGTGATTGCCTTGTTATCTCTTACTTTCTTTTCATTCACTGCACATAGCATCTAATTAATCAACTTGCAAAAAGTATTAATTAGTTATTCACAAACCTTTTAAATGCGATAATTATTTTAAAACCCAATTCACCCCCCCTCTTGGGTTGTCTATCTGGGCAACAAAAGGGGATCTTCATTGACCAAAGTTAGTCCACAAGAAAACTCTTATAGAAGATTGGCATGAAGAAGGTATGTCTATGACCCCATCTTGTAGAATTTGAAAAGAATGAGTAAGGTAGATCTATTATTTTAAAGCTGTATTGAAGCATGATAGAATAATTATTTTATCATACAGCTAATAGACCAGATTGTATGCTCATTATGTGCCCTTGTGCAAGACTTCAATCTAACTCTACTGAATCATATTTTATTGATAATAAATGAATCATAATCTGAATTTTTATAGAAACAACTATCTAAGATAATTTGATTAAAACTTAGCCTGCATATCTTATTGATAATTATCTTAAGCAAATAGAATCTAAGCTAAATTGATTCTTAAAATAAGAAATTGATTTAACCTTGATGAATCTTTCTACTATCTCACATGCTTGTCCTTGAACCATCTTGGTTAATGAAACTATCTCTTTAGTTCAAGTGACATGTGTTTGCTTATATTTAGGCAATCTCTTGAGTAAAGTGACTCAATATTCAATTATTTTCATATTTTATGTTGAGTCATCTAGTTAAGAAATATGTTGTATGAATATTTTGTATCTTGAAGAAACTAATGACTTTTCTTCAAGAAAGAAAAAGATTTTGTTAATAATGCAAGATCCTTAAGCAAGAAAATGAGAGATTTCTGTTGGGAACCCGCCCATGCCGCAGAAAATTCAAAACAAAATCAGATGGCAGCGGAATCGGCATAAGCGGGATCAACCGTTCATCGCATGAACGTTGTTTCAGCAACCGTTCGTAGATAGATAAGAATTAAAATTTTTAGAACCTTTAGGAAGATCAGATCTTCACCTTGTGCGGGTAGATGATCACCGCAAACTGATGATCGTGGTTTTGGATGAAGGTTTGCTTGAAGCCGTTCAAGTGCCCGGCCTCTACGGGTATCCACACGAAGCAGAGGACCAATCCAAGCTCTCTATCTCCCCGGGGTGCTAGCTCCCTTGCAGAGATTACTTTGATGGCTGATCACCTTCCTTTACTTCAACTCTTGAATGATAGAGGAGGAGGAAGAAGATGAAGGGATCAAGGGAGAAGATCCAAAAGGCTAGATGCAGCCTTTCCTTTTCCTTGTGTTGAATCCCAAACGAAGGAGGAAGAAGAAGACTATCAAGGCCCTTTTCCTTCTTGCTTGCGGCTGATCCAAGAGGAGAGAAGGGTGGCCACGAATTGGAGAGGAGGAGGGCTTTTAATGATGCCCTAGGTCAGCCGCCCACCTCACTTTTTAAAGTCATGAAGGGCTCCTACAAGTTAGGAGCCCTTGACTTATTTCCAAGAGGGGGCGCCGGCTCCCTCTCTTCATGCCGCACCAACCAAGAGGAGAGGGGCTTATGCCCCTCTTACTTGGTTAGGAGGATTAGGTGTCCTTCTCATAGTTTAGTCCTAATCTAATTAGGATTAACCAAATCATGAATCAATTGGGTTCAATCTATACTAGTCCTAATCCAATTAGAACTTGAATGAACCATGACTCAATTGAACTCTTCAATCCTAACCCAATTAGGAGTCATGTTGATTCATTAGATTAATAATTAATTAGGACTTAAGAAATCCTAATCCAATTAGGACTTATTTAATTTTAGTCCTAATCCAACTGGGACTCTAATTTGAATCCGAAATCCTAATCCGATTAGGACTCTAGGAATCCTATTCCAAGTAGGAATCCAATTTTAATTCAAATCTCCTAATTTAATTAGGATTGTAGGAATCCTACTCCAAGTAGGAATTCCAGTCCTACTCCAATTAGGATTTCCAGTCCTAATCCAATTAGGACTCTAGGAATCCTACTCGAAGTAGGATTCGTGTTTTAAGTCTAATTAATCAATTTCCATTCCTTCTTCAACTTATTATCAATCGAATAGATTACTCGTGATCCATAATCACTTTCCAACCATCGGATCGGTCAATACTTTTAGTGTGTGTGACCCCATAGGTTCTATTCTGACTGGTAGTGAGATATATTGTGATCTCTATCACAATATCATTGAAAACTCCTTTCAATGGATTGGAACGATTCCAACTCTACTCATTAGGGTTAATCAATCATCGAGATAATCCCTGTGAGTCCCACCATCCACCAGTGACACCTAGCAGCATGTAGTGGCTACCCAGCAGAATAGAATGGTGAACCTCTAGGTGCAGTTATCATGTGATACAGTCCTTCTATCGTGGATCCCTACAGGACGGAGGTCATGGATAACTCGTCAAACCCCTTCGTCTGTCATATGTCAAGATTTATTCGACTTAAGTTCGAGAGCGGAGAACTCTTTCTCTACTGTGCAATCTGCCCCGACCGAGGTCTTACGAACTCAGTCTTATAAATCACATAGGATCTCTCCTTATCTATCAAGGTCGATAGATTCCTTATAGGTGCATACCCTACTCCTACAGTGAACCTACTGCAGCCAATCTACACTGCATGGACCCATATGGCTAGAGACCATGTATGTGTGCAGTCAAACTACAATAACCTCACTGTGAGTAGCCGAAGCATTGTAGGTCAAAGGATCAGTCACACTACTGCAACATCAAGCAAGTCACTGACGAGTGGATAGACATCCAAGTGACTTCTTGTATTGGTCACGCTCAGTACCCTTGTTCTCTAACAAGCACCTGCACTATTACTTCAGTGTCCCTACACCGTGGACTCGAGTCTCGTCCATCCATAAGGAAAGTAATGTGTGCACTGATCTTATCGGATCGATCACCGCCCTCGTGATGATCCATCGATCAGGAGCATTCAGAAATTAATTACCAATGATGCATGGCTCAAATTCTTAACTCTTAAGAATATGCATCATCATCTTATTAATTCTTGGACGATTCATGGACACATAAACAATATGAATGAAAAAGATGCCTTTTATTTATTCAATAATAATAAAGTCAAATACAAATTATGTCCCAGAATTAATAATGTGTCAGCCAAAATTGGCTTCTAGGGCATACATCTAACAATCTCCCACTTGCACTAAAGCCAATCAGTCATATATCTTAGTCCCATCTTTTCAAGGTGGGCTTCAGTCTTTTGCTGACTTAGCTGTTTAGTGAATGGGTCTGCCATGTTGTCCGCGGAGTCTACTCTCTGCACTTCGACATACCTTTTCTCAACATAGTCGCATATGAGATGGAAGCGCCGCTCTATATGCTTGGACTTCTGATGAGACCTTGGCTCCTTAGCAAGAGCTATGACGCCATTATTATCGCAGTAGAGTGTTATGGCATCTGATGACATTACATCCAATTCCGCAATGAATTTCTTGAACCAAAAGCCTTCCTTAGCAGCTTCAGAGGCGGCGATGTATTCAGCTTCCATAGTAGAGTCAGCAATGATCGGTTGTTTAGAACTCTTCCAATTCACCGTACCACCATTGCACAAGAATACATATCCAGATGTTGACTTTCTATCATCGACGTCAGTCATGAAGTCTGAATCTGTGTACCCTTCTACCTTTAACTCTGATGATCCTCCAAAGACCAAGAATAAATCTTTAGTTCTTCTCAAGTACTTAAGAATATTCTTCACAGTTGTCCAGTGTTCTTCACCTGGATTCGACTGATATCTGCTTGTGACACTCACAGCTAGGGCTATATCAGGTCATGTACATAGCATGGCATACATGAGGCTCCCTATTGCCGATGCATAAGGGATCTTGCTCATGCGTTGAATCTCTTCAGATGTGTTGGGGCACATCTTCTTGGAGAGATGAATTCCATGTCTTAGGTGTAAGAGACCCCTTTTAGAGTTTTCCATGCTGAACCTTTTCAGCACTTCCTTTATATACATTTTCTGTGATAGGCCAAGCATCCTTTTAGATCTATCTCTATAGACCTTTATTCCCAAAATATAGGATGCTTCCCCAAGGTCTTTCATGGAGAACTCTTTTGACAACCAGACCTTGACCGAGGTTAGCATGGGAATATCATTCCCTATCAGGAGGATGTCGTCCACGTACAGCACGAGAAATACGACAGCACTCCCACTAACCTTTTTGTAAATACACGATTCCTCTTCATTTTTGATGAAATCAAACGTTTTGATTGCGTCATCGAAACGAGTGTTCCAACTCCGAGATGCTTGCTTTAGTCCATAAATGGACCTTTACAGCTTGCAGACCTTGTGATCTCTATCACTGGAAGTGAAACCCAGAGGCTGTTCCATATAGATATCTTCTTCAAGATATCCATTTAGAAAAGCAGTTTTTACATCCATCTGCCAGATTTTATAATCATGAAATGCTGCAATGGCAAGCAATGTTCGGATGGATTTCAGCATGGCTACAGGTGAAAAGGTCTCTTGATAGTCAATGCCTTCGCGTTGACTATACCCTTTCGCCACTAGCCTTGCCTTAAAGGTCTCTACCTTTCCATCCGAACCTATTTTTCTTTTGTAGATTCATTTGCATCCAATAGGTACAATATCTTCTGGTGGATCTACTAAGGTCCAGACTTGGTTGGAACGCATGGAGTCTAACTCTGATTTCATGGCTTCCAACCATTTCTCGAAATTGATATCAGATATCGCCTCGTTGTAGGTTTTGGGATCCTGTATGTGATCCCTATCTCCCACTAGGAACATTTCCTCGGTATCCTCTTCTAATACACCTAAGTATCTATCGGGAGGATGGGAGACCCTACTAGATCTGTGAGGTGGTTGAGGGACATCGTGTACTGGCTCTGTATTAATGGGTTCTATAGGATCCATGACTCGTTGCTTTTCAGAGACTTTTTCTTCAAGCTCAATTTTCCTCCCACTGCCTCTATCAAGGATAAACTGGTTTTCCAAGAAGATAGCATGACGGCTCACAAACACATTGTGATCCTCTGAGACGTAAAAATTGTATCCTAATGACTCTTTAGGATATCCTATAAAACGAGCACTTATGGTCCTAGCCTCTAGTTTGTCCGCCTGTAGTCTTTTGACGTGGGCTGGACATCCCCAAATCTTGAGATGACCAAGACTTGGTTTCTTACCATGCCATATCTCATACGGTGTGGTAGGAACGGATTTAGAGGGAACTCTATTAAGTAGATATACTGCGGTAAGTAAGGCATCTCCCCGAAGAAATATCGGTAAATCAGTGAAGCTCATCATGGACCGGACCATATCCAATAGAGTCCGATTTCTTCTCTCTGACACCCCGTTGAGTTGAGGTGTACCTGGAGGAGTCCATTGTGAGACTATGCCATTGTCTTTGAGATAGTCCCGAAATTCTCTACTAAGGTATTCTCCTCCTCGATCTGATCGAAGAGCCTTAAGAGGTTTTCCAGTTTGTTTTTCTACTTCATTTCTGAACTCTTTGAACTTTTTGAAAGATTCAGATTTATGTCTCATAAGATACACATACCCATACCGTGAATAATCATCGGTAAAGGTAATGAAGTACGAATAACGTCCCCTGGCTTGCACATCGAATGGGCCACACACATCTGAGTGTATCAGGGTAAGTATTTCAGTGGTCCTTTCTCCATGTCCTACAAAGGGCAATCTAGCCATTTTTCCTTGAAGACAGGACTCGCAAACTGGATATGACTCGGAAGTCAATGAGCCGAGAAGCCCATCTTTATCCATTTTTTTCATTCTGTTCTCTCCAATATGGCCAAGCCTGAGGTGCCACAAATATTTTTGGTTAATCTCGTCCCTGGATCTCTTGGATCCTTTGGCATTCACTTCTTGCTCAGACACATTTACAGACACATCCATATGCAAATGATAGAGACTGTCAAGCATAAAACCACGTGCGAATATTTTATTTCTGAAATAAATAGAACAGCAGTCTTTGTCAAATATAAAAACATGACCTTCCTGTGCTAAACATGAAACAGAAATCAAATTTCTGCTAGCAGCAGGTACATAATAGCAGTCTCTAAGTAATAAACTAAAACCAGACGGTAGTCGCAGATGGTAGGTGCCCACAGCCACAGCAACAACTTTTGCTCCGTTGCCAACCCGAAGGGTTACCGCACCTTCCGCCAGCCTTCTACTTTCCTTTAGACCCTGCATGGTAGTGCACAGATGAGCACTAGAACCAGAATCTATAACCCAACTAGAAGTAGAAGAAACCGTTAGATTAGTTTCAATTATGAGCAAGTCTATACCTTCTGAATGTGTGTCACCTTTCTTGTTCTTCAGGCTCTCGAGGTATGAAGGACAGTTCCTCTTCCAGTGGCCGTCGACATTGCAGCGGAAACATTTTCCTTTGTCATTGGCCTTTTTCTTTTGAACTTCCTTCTTTAGCTTCTTGTCTTTCTTCTGCTTCTTCGCAGGCTTCTTTTTCTTCCAAGTAGACTTTCTCTTGGAACCAGAAGTCAACTCAGCAGTAAGGACATTGCCCCTTGAACCTTTCAAGGCTCCCTCAGCAGTTACCAACATATTTATTAGTTCAATCTTAGTGCATTCAATCTTATTCATGTGGTAGTTTACTATAAACTGTCCAAATAAATCAGGAAGGGATTGAAGGATCAGATCTACTTGCAATTCCTTGTGCATGTTCATACCGAGCTTCTCAAGCTCCTCAAGGTCCTTGATCATAGTCAGACCGTGATCATGGACGGACTGCCCCTCGCGCATCTTTATTTTGAAGAGCCTCTTGGACATTTCAAAACGAGCTGTGCGACTCTGCTCACCATACAACTCTTGTAGGTGTGCTAGTATGTCCCTAGCAGTCTTTATATTTTCATGCTGGCATTATAGTTCATTGGACATGGATGCCACGATATAGCACTTTGATGACCCAAAGATTGATTTAAAGATTGATTTTGATGATCACAAAACCTTGAAGTATAAATACTAATGTTTGTGCTGCAAGGAGAAAGATATTTATTTTGCAAGGAACATAGCAAGTTGGAAGAATACAAGAAGGCCTCCAAAGCTCTCAAGAAAAGTTGGAAGAAAGCTACAATTTATTGGCCCAAGTTTCAAGTTTAAAGTATTCAAGTTGGAGGAACAAATTCTAAAGAAAAATTCAAAAGAATAGTTCTCGAGTCGACTCCTCGAAAATTCGAGTCGACTCCGATACATGCCGAGTCGACTCCCAACGTTTCCGAGTCGACTCAAAAGAGTAACAGAGGAAAGACAGAACAATGAATTTTAGACCCTGCAACCGAGCCGACTCCAGAGGACCATGAGTCGACTCCGAAGTCAGGCGAGCCGACTCCTAATTGTGCAAGAGTCGACTCCCAGGAAAAAGCAAGGCAAAAAGTCAGAGAGACAATTTCGGACACTGAAAGCCGAGTCGACTCCCGCAAGGTCCGAGTCGACTCCGAGGCAGTTCAACTCCAAAGACAGAGGATCAGTTTCCGGATTCTGAGAGCCGAGTCGACTCTAAGAGAATCCGAGTCGACTCGAGGAAGAAAATCAGAAAATATGTCCTCTAGATTCCTGAGAATGAGCCGACCCCCAAGTGCCCGAGTCGTCTCCAGCTATTGGTGAGTCGACTCCAGTTTGGTCCGAGTCGACTCTAAGACAAGGCATGCACATTAATTCAAATTTGGAACAGTGGCCGAGTCGTCTCTAGTCAAGCACGAGTCGACTCCTGCAACAGGCGAGTCGACTCCAGATCGCGCGAGTCGACTCCGATCTCAACGAAAATATTGTCAGGAGGTACAGACTGTGTCCAACGGCTCTATTTTTGTCTCTAACGGCTAGATTCTTGTTTCCATGCCATCTAAAGCTATAAAATCAAGAGAAGAGCTAGCGAAGAAGGTATGGAAGTGGGAGAGAACATTTAGGAAAGAGATCTCAAAGAGATTATAAGGGAAATCTCCCATAAGTTGAGAGAAGAAGAGCATCCAAGTGAATCCCAAAGCTTCCTCTCCATCCGTGTGCTGCCTCAATGATCCTCTACCTCGTGCCAAATCAGAAGAGAGTCAAGTAAACAAGAAGCCGAGTTCCTTCATCTTCAAAATTCGTTTGAGAGCTTCTCTTTACTCTATTTGTTTATATTTGCTTTATTTGCTTAGTTAAGAAGCTTGTATTTGCTTTAAATTCTTAGTCTAATATCTTGTAACTTGATTCAATCAAGGGATTGACTCAAGGGGTTAAGGTTTGTTGGTGAGCCAAAGGAAAAACCAACGGTGTTAAGGTTTGTTGGTGAGCCAAAGGGAAAACCAACGTTGTAAGGTTGTAGTTGGTAAGCCTTTGGGGAAAACAAACTGGGTTGATTGTGAACCCGAAAAACAATCGTTGTAAGGTTGTGGTTGGTGAGCCTTTGGAAAAACCAACTGGGTTGGATTGTGAGCCTGTGAAAATAATCGGTTGGTTCTAGTCGGTGAGCCTGTGAAAACCGACCGAGTTCGTTGTGATCTCGCAAAACAACAAGTTGGGTTGTGAGCTTGTAAAACAACCGGCTGTAATCTGAAGGATTATAGTGAAATTCCCAAGAGGTCTTGGGGAGTGGATGTAGGTGCTGGGATGCACCGAACCACTATACTTTTGTTGTGTTTGTGATGCTCTTTGTTATCTAACTTCCTCACTCACTTACTTACTTAGATACATTGCTTGCTTAACTCTTCTCCGTGCATCCTCTAGTTGCAAGCATATTCAATTTACTTAATCAAGTCTCATTCAATATAACAGCATTAAGACTCATTATATTGAATTGCATACTTAGGTAAACTTAGACTAATCTTTTATTGAGTCCGCTGCTTAATAGTTGATTAGATTAGAATCATACTCTTGCTAAGTTTAAATTCCACTATGCATCCATACAACTTAGCTTAATTAACTCTAAAAGATTAGAAGTAGTTGAAAAGTTTTTAAAAGACCCAATTCACCCCTCCTCTTGGGTTGTCACCTTGGGCAACAAGTGGTATCAGAGCAGGTGCTCTAAGATTAATTATTGATCTCACGATCAAGAGCCAAAGATTATGACAACTCAAATAGATAGTTTTCTAGGAGAAGGATAATTAATTGATACACCTCCACTATTTAATGGCATAAACTATACACATTGGAAAGCACGCATGCGCATTTTTATACAATCACTTGATTATAATTTATGGAACATTATAGTCAATGGAACACACACAAACACTAGTCATAATGAGAAAATGGTTCAACAAAATTCAAAAGCCATGAACCTATTATATTGTGCGTTAAATAGGAATGAGTTTAATTGCATATCTTCTTGCATGACTGCTAAAGAAATATGGAATATGCTTGAGGACAAATATGAATGCACTAACAAATCTGAAACATCATGTGTAGAAGAAGAGCAGTATCATATTGCAAATCCATGCTTCATGGCACATGAGGTACATGTTGAAACTGAAAGCAATTTTATATTTGATGAACTTCACGATGCCTTTTCTGATTTGTATTTAGAATATAAGAAACTTATTTGTAAGAACAAGAACTTGAAGAATGAAAATCAAATTCTAATAGATGAAAAACTGAAACTAACTAATAAAACTAAAATCTTAATTAAAGAAAATCAAGAACTAAATCAAAAAAATCAACTTCTCACTGAAAGTCATGATAAACTTAAAAAAAACAATGAATTACTTTCAGAAGATAACAGAAGATTAACTAAAGAAGTTGACGAATTAAAACCTGTTGTTGAAAGATTTACCTTCAGCTCTGAAAAATTGAACCTAATGATAAATAATCAAAGAGCTGAATTTGATAAAGTTGGATTAGGATATCAACCTTGGTACACCCAAAAATCTTTCAAGAATATGTTTGTAAAAATAGTTTTTAATTATTCTAAAACAGATTCTTATAATACTGATAAACAGGAACAAAAGCTAAGTAAAATCACTTCTATTGTTCCTAAATCTATACATTACAAATTTGATGAACCTAAAAGGCAAAAACAGAAAACTGAAAGTTTATCTACTACTCATGTTAGATCTATGTTTGTTAAATTCAACAAGAGGATACAGAAATACATCCCTTGTAATCCTAAAATCTGTAAATTCATGGACAAAATAGCTATTAAGAAAATATGGGTTCCAAAAGGAACAATTATAGCTAACCTACAAGGACTCAAAAGAGCTTGGGTTCCTAAGTTGAAAATATGATTATTTTTCAGCAAGTATGTCTAGCTATCCAAGGTTCTAATGAAAGATGTTATCTAAACAATGGGTGCTCTAGACATGTGTTAAAGAATTGAATTTAAAATATAATTAAGAAGAATGATTTAAATGAAAGAAATAATGAAATAAGTAATTCTTGCATCCTCTCGTATTGAAATTACTTTATTAGTTGATTAAAACATAACTTGCAAGTATTAATCATTTTTGTGATATAAGTGATATTTTTGGTATGAAAAGAAAATATATCCAAATCACTCCATCTTTCTATGTTATACTTTACTTATTATTGGATAAGTTGCTAAATGATAAATCAATTTATTAAGAATAACTCTATAAATTCTCTATATGCTCGATTGAGAGTTTTTATCCATGGCATTATTGTTTATTGATCATAGATATGATATTATGTACTTGGTATGCCTTTGAATATATGCACTATGAATACCAAGATTAAAGAAACCATCTTTGGCATATAAAATCAACTCATGCTAGTATGTACTTAATCTCAAAAGACCTTGCCATTGGCTTACTTAGATTATCTTCTGAAAGGTCAAAGTTTGCTATGCATGTTAACTAAGGAAACAAACAAAAATCAATTTCTAAATCTAAAGATGTTGTTTCCATCACTAAGTTTTCTAAAGCTTACATTAGTTTTGTTCTTGGCACTCAAATTGAAATATTTTTTATATTGGCACAAACTCACAAAAAGGGTTCACATGAAAAAAGGTTTGCAAACTATGAAAATAAAGAAGTATCATGGCATAGTTTTGAAAACCAATTTTGTATTAAGTTGTGCACAGAAAATAATATTGAATACAATTGTTTCAGAACCAAGAACACCATAAGTAAAATAGGATTAATAGAATCCTTGAAGAAATGAAAAAGGCAATGTTGTATGATAGTCATCTACTTAAATGATTTTTTTTTAAAAAAAAGCTATCATCATTGCTTGTCATATATATGGTTTCTATTAAATCTATTTTTGATGAAAACTCCATTTGATCTTCTGAAAAATAGAAAATGATCTATTGCATATCATTCATATTTTTCAGTAGTATATGTTATGCTTGATATGGTCTTTTGAAAATAATGCCAAATCTGATAAAGATATTTCTATTTTTGGATATCATTCATCAAGCAATGCATATGGAACATTTAATCAAAAGATTATAGTTGTAGAAATATCAATTCATTTTATTCTTTATGAGACTAATGATTTATTATCAAGATACTAAAATCAAATTATATATGTATATGGTTAATCTTTTACATATAACAATCTGAAAACATGTTAATAATTAGAACCAAATTGAGTTTTTCAGAAATGCACTTAATGAAGAAAAATTGATGACTACTGATAGTCAACTTTAAAGACCACGCAATAGCACGTATCTAGTAGGATAGTGATTACGGGTATCGATCCACAGGGATTGGGGTATAGTTGTTTTCTTAAAAATAAAAATATTTAAAAGGATGAATTTGTGAAGACTATTAAACTAAGCAATTTAATTAAAAAAATGTAATTAAAATGATATCAGTTTGGGAGAACCTAGGGCATGGAATTCACCATTAACATCGGAACAAGGGTTATTTATATTTTATTTCGTTCTTGGATAAACATGCAAATTGGCTACAAGCCTAATAAGCATTTCAATAGAAATTCACAAAAGTAATTTAGGCATAAACCATCTTTAGTTAGCATGAAATGTCTACCCTAATCTAAGGTGGCAGCACATTGCATCTTCCTTAAGCATGGACTATCTTATATTTACCTAGTGATCATGAAGAACAATTGTATAAACGTCATATTTAAAATCACAGAAATTAAATATGAGATGAAATAAAATATTCATTAGAAGCAAAATAAGGTTTATACAACTCCAAGAATAGAAATCAAAATATAAAACCCTTGGCCCTTTATTAGGGCTGCATCCGGCCCTAGGGAGAAGATCAGCCCTGCATGGAGTTGGAGACGGCAGCAGCAGCACAGCAGCGGGCTCCCATCTCTCCCTCTTGCGATTCCCTTGAGAATGGCTCCTTCTTAACTCTTATGGGAAGTCATTCCCAAAATAACCAAAAATCTTCTCTCCCTTCTTTGTTTCTTTCTTCCCGTGAGAACTCCTCTCAGTGAACCCGAGCTCTTCTTCTCTCGGTCGTCAATGCCCTCTCCTCTGTTCACCTTGGGGCCTTTTATAGGCTGCCACTCCCCTCCTCTGTTTCGAATGTAGATAAGGATGAACCCTTTGCCGTTGGGATCAAGCGACTGCTGTGGTTCGGATCAAAGGAGAAGACGCGTGAAGCCGGACGCGTGGGAAGATGAGCTGAGATGTTAGCGATTTCATGGGATCGAACCGGAAGAGAAGCTGGGATTTGAGTTTATCCCATGGATATGCAGACGCTTGGAGTAAAACGGAATGAAGGTGCTTAGATATGGCTCGGTTCGATGTTTGATTTCCTTTGGCTGGGAAGAATCCCTCGCTGGTGGACGTGGAAGAAGCCTAGTCGTGGAGAAACAGAGGATGTTTGGATGCCGTGAAACTCGCAAGGATGGAGCTGGAATCAAATGGATGCAGCTGGGAGATGAGTGGATCACGGGAGGATGAACTCGATTCGGTTGGCAGTTTAGATGAAGTTTCCGTGAAGCTCGGGAACGGCTGGCCATGCGTGAAACAGGGGAGAAGATCACATACGGGTCTGTTCCTTGGGATAAGGGAGCTCTGTTATGCATTTGGTTCGGATTTGTGGATGAGAAGAAGTCAGAAGAAGATGGAATGCTCATCCGGAAGATGCTGGGCTGTTCGCGGCTTAGATGAGGTGCCGGAAGAATCGGGAGGATGAAGCTGCCGTCGTACTCTGTTCGTGGAGGTTTGGATTTGTTCTTTGGACTACCGAAGATGTGGGCGCTTGGAGTTGGGATCTCGGGAAGATGAAGCTGGACGTTGGGAGATGTTCATCCGTGGAGGGAATCTAGCTGGAGAAGCTTCGGAGAAGGAATTTGAATGGGATGAAGCTGGGAGTTAATCCGGAAGGGGAGATGGGATAATGATGAAACAGGGGAAGCGGAACGGCTGGGAAGTTGAGTTCCTGGGATTCTTTTTGATATGGATGAAGGGAAGAAATGATTCGTGAGCTGGGAGTTTGGTTGGCGATGAAGACGGGATGCTACACGTAACAGGGGATGTTGATGGTTGTTGGGAACGGAACTGGGAGCTGATCCCTTGAATCGCGGATGATTAGGGAGGATATGGCTGGATCGATGAAGACTTGGGTTCTATTCGCTGAAGCAGATGGGATGAAGGCGGGATGAGCTGGGGGATGGGATTTAGATGCTGGTGAGGTGAAGGAAGATTTGATCTGTGGTTGTGTTCCTTGTTCCAAAGGGGTACACGGCTTCGTTCTTTGCGGATGGAAGCTTCTGTTCTTCGGACATGGATGGGAGGACGTGGAACAGGGAATATTGGGAATGGCTGAAGACGCGTGGAAGATAAGTAAGATGAGAAAGATGCGGGAGGAGAGAACATGCACGAGATATAAAGCAGGGGAATTAATTCATAGATGAAGATGATATGGATGATGGAATGACTTGAATGGCTGATTTCAACCGAGATGAAGACTATTCTACGGATGTGATACGGGCTCAAATAGTGCAACGTGGGAGGTTTTGGGAAAGAAGGTTGAAATATAAACGAAAGGTTGAACTCGATTGGATGTGAAAGAAACAGATGAGTTAGACTGAATCGGAAATCTGAGAGGGTCCGATTCACGGGGTGCATGCGATTCAGGTTCAGTGATCATCCCAAATAAGTTAGACTCGACCTGCATAGATTAGATTCGATCAATAAAAATAATCAAACTTGAATTATTTCTAATTAAAATGCAATGATGAAGGTAACACAAATTTTTAGTTGAATTTACAAAATATATGAATTAAAATAATGATAAGTGCTATGAATAAGATATTAATTTATGCATTATTTAGCACTTATCACACCCCCCAACCTACATTTTGCTAGTCCTCGAGCAAAATATAAAAAAAAACTAACTCACTTTCGCAGGAATCGCGATTGCATTTACCGTATGCAATAAGGCTTTATACCCCTAGGTGGCCCTAGTGGACGAGTTTTGTCTCGTGAGGGTTTCCGGCTTAGATACCCACAAACTGGTGTCTTTACCCAATAGAATTTATTTTATCGTTTCATAAAATCTAATTTCAAATGCATAAGTGCCAATAATTTCAAAAACACACAAAGTTTTAATTACTAAGTCAGCCCAAATCCTATGTCAGTATGCAATTTAAGTTGAAGTTATTAAGTTTCTATTAGAGAGTTATAAGGCTAATTTATACTTGGGTGCTCGGTGATATCTGGACCATACACAAGCTAAGGCTTTAGATTCTCCAAAATACTGCTAAAACTAGTAGTTTTCAAGAATTGGTCAGATAAGACCTAATCACTGATTCAAAATCATCCTACCTTGCAGGATTTCGAGAGTTGTGGATGTTTACTTTAATACCTCATGGGCTTTATCTGTAATATTCCAGTTTACTCGAATTTTTACAACGACGGCTTTCACACTATCATCTTTTTCAAGGTCAATATTATTTTCTCTTTTTCTCTTTTTTTTATTTTTTTATTTTTTTATTGTTATTTTTTTATTTTATATTTATTACGCACTTTTACTCTTGCAATGATTCCTCCATGTAACGAGCATTCAGTCAACACTCCCACACCAGATGGCATAAGGTGTTAGGCATCAAGACTCCCCTACGGACCTATGCTCGGATGCATCATTGCAAGCCCGCTGACCTTTGACAATAGGTAGCCCTTTTCGATGTACCTGAGTAAATTCGCTTCTTTTTTTTTTTTAATAGTGAATTAGATAGGTATGATTCATCAGGACTCAAGGTTGCTACCAGACTTAACAACATCATGTTAAACCTAACCCTTAGAAGTGCAGGCCATACGTGTTATGAAATTTCAAAGTAAAAATTATCTTACAACTCGCTAAAAGAATTTTTAATGAAAAGAACTCAAATTGACTTATTCCTGACTAATCATTGGGCTTTTTAGATTTTATATACTTTGTGTGATTATCATTTCAGCACTAAGGCATAGAAATTAGGTTTTTTTTTTTTGAAATTCACTTTTTTTTTTGAAATTCACTTAAAAATGTGAAAATGCGAAAAATTCTTTTAAAAATTCGAATCCTATACCCCCCAACCTAGATCAGACATTGTTCTCAATATTTTTTTTTGAATATTATATTATTATTTTTATTGTTTAATATATTTTTTTATTTTGGATGAAAATATGATGCATATGGAGGATAGAAGCATTTTACCGTAGTTGCATCAGTAATATGAGGGATCCTGTTAAGAAAATAAAAAAAATGCGATAAGAAAATATGCAAAAATAACCTACGAGAATTGGGTTGCCTCCCAACAAGCGCTAAGTTTAACGTCTTCAGCCAGACGCAGTGCATCCTTATCAAATCATACCGGGTTCATGCGGGGTTCTCCAAGGAAGAAAATTTGTGGAAGACTGATTGTTGGGCAGGAAGTTGACTGCTTCTATGGCCTTGTCTATATCAAAGTCAAAATGGGCCAAGTATGTTTTCAGAGGGTTATCTGCCAAAATATAGGGAAGGGTTTCTTCTACAAGATCGTCCATTTTGTCTATTAGGAAGCACTCAACTCCCTTTGCAGGTTGATCAGAGGCACGAAATATATTTAACTTGACCTTCATATTTCCAAAGGATATATTCATCACCCCAGTTCTACAATTTATACTCGCATTGGCTGTAGCTAAAAAGGGGCGTCCAAGGATCACGGGGATTTGTTTCTTAGGATTAGGCTCATGTTCCATATCAAGAACGATAAAATCTACTGAAAAATAGAATTTGTCTACCTTGACAAGAACATCTTCAATTATTCCTCGTGGTATTTTTACAGATCGATCAGCCAACTGAAGGGATACCGAGGTTGGTTTTAACTCACCTAACCCAAGTTTCTCATAAACTGAGTAAGGTAAAAGATTGACACTTGCCCGTAAATCTAAGAGTGCTCGATCAATGAAATTATTTCCTAAGACACAGGAGATGGTGGGAGCACCAGGATCTTTGAATTTTAGTGGGGTGTTGTGTTGGAGAATAGAACTCACTTGCTCAGTTAGGAAGACCTTTTTAGGTACATGTATCCTAGATTTTCGCTTTTGGGTACAAAGGTCTTTGAGAAATTTGGCATAGGAGGGAACTTGTCTAATAGCATCAAGAAGCGGGAGGTTGATTTTGACTTGTTTGAAAACCTCCATCATCTCCTCTAGTGAAGTTCCCTTTTTGCCAAAGGGAGAGGGTGAATTAAGAGCTTCAGGAAATGGGGCCTTTGGGATATGAGTTTTGGCAGAAGGTGGACTAGATGAAGAAGAAGAAGAAGGTTTTAGATTTTCATTTGACACATTTCTATCCTCTTCTTTACCTTCCTTATTGTTATCCTCCCCAATCTTATTGTCTACTACACGTCCACTCCTTAGGGTAGTCAAAGCATTGGCTTGTTCATGATGAATTGTATTTAGTTGATTTTCTTGAGCCATGTATTGTCCCCTAGGATTACTCACTGGTTGGCTTGGAAGCTTTCCTTCCTCTCGCTTGTTCAGTGCATTAGCTAGTTGCCCCATTTGGGATTCTAGCTTGGCGATAGATTGCGTGTGAGAGTGCACCAATTGTGTAATGATTTCCAAACCTTGAAGGGAGGTCAACACTTTCTCCTCAAAGGCTGTGTTTCTATGGGGTGGAGGAGGAGTGTGTTGAAATTGAGTCGAGGGACGGTAGGGATGCATATTTTGTGGGATTTGAAAATTCTGAGGATTTTGAAAATTTTGGGAGTAGGGTTGGGCAGTATTCGAAGCTTGCTGCTTCCAAGAAAAGTTTGGATGATTCCGCCATCCCGGGTTGTAAGTGGTAGAATATGGATCATTACCCGGTCGGGATTGTGTTTGGGCAGCATTTACTTGTTCTTGCACAAATTCAGGGAATTGAGCTGCCGAAGGGCATTCATGAATAGGGTGAGACGGGCTAGAACAAAGAGTACAAACTTATGCTTGGGGAAAGTTTGGAAACTGTTCTCTAGACATTAGCTGGTCCAACATGCGGGATAGTGCATCTACTTTGTCAGATAGACCTATGGACTGGCTAACTTCATATATGGTTCCTTTTCTTTGAGAACTCGGGGGTGCTTGACGAGCGGAGGAGGCATGGTGGAGGGAATTTTCATTAAGGTTCTCAAACAATTGCCATGCCTCATATTCACTTTTAAGCATGAAAGTACCCCCACAAGAAGCGTCAACCATCTGACGGTTTCGTTTAGACAACCCGTCATAGAAACATTGCACTAATTGCCATTTGGGTATTTGATGATGTGGGCATTTTTGGAGTAAATCTCTAAATTTTTCTCAAGTTTCATGAAATTCTTCTCCATCAGATTGGGAGAAGCTCGTGATAGCACGCCTAAATTGGTTTGTTCTTCCTATGGAAAAATATTTTTTTAGAAATTCATGTTGCATTTGAGCCCATGAAAGAATGGAATTGGCTTCTAATGAATGTAGCCACTGCTTAGCTCTATCCTTAAGGGAAAAAGGAAACAGCCTAAGTTTCAGAGCATCATCAGTGAAGTTCTGAATTTTAACAGTAGTGCAGATCTCAAGGAACTCATCTAAATGTTTGTATGGGTCTTCATTGTTGTGTCCATAAAAAGAGGGAAGCATTTGGATGACACTAGACTTAATCTCAAACTGTACAGCAGCAGTGGTATCAGGTAGTCGAATACAAGATGGAGAGGTATAAATGGAAGGAGTAAAGTACTCCTTCAACAGCTTGGGGTGCTCTTCAGCCATCTTGACAGGTGGTGTAGATCCTATGGTTCTATAGGTGCGGATTTTGGCTCGAAGGGCCCTAATAGAACGCTCTATTTTAGAATCAAAAGGTACTAATTCAGGAGATCTGGAGCGACACCCTAGCATACACTAATATTCTTCTAATCAGTCAAGTGCAGTCCAGCATGCATTAAAAGAAGCACACATCAATTCCTTATGTTTACCCTAAAATCACTAGACAGCTCCTAACTGGTTTGAAGAGGGCACCTAAGCCTCCAATCCGGTCTAATGAACTGAGTTGACCAGGTAAGCTCCCAGGTAAGTGGGGGGTCACAATGCGTTCGCAAAGGTCCCACTTAAAAACCACTTGCCTCGAACAGATGAACTGTCTCCCTTAGGACAAAGCTTGCCTAGACATCAACTGAGCCACAGAGCGAAATTGGTGCAACTTTCGGTGATCTTCATCCTATTGAGCTCGAATGTCCCTAGGGGCCAACGTCTAATTGATTTTAATTAACGTGATGGCTATGTGAGAATTGATTCACCTAATTTGGGCAAGAATCTGGTGATGAAATCCAGTTCTTATCTTGTTGGGGTGATTGCCTTTACTATGTGCGGATTAATTGGTGTATGTGTATCAAGCATGCATTCACACTTTTTGCTGAATTTAAAATCAAACAATCACCACAAAAGGGAATTAATTTAAATAAGAAAGGTTTAGAGGTTACCAAAGAAAATTTCCCCAGTAATTTTTTATTTTTTTAGGCAAACCTCTACAGCATTTCTTTTCCAGCAATTCCCTTTTTGATCGTCCCAGATGTCTTCTTCGATTCCTGATAAAAAAAATCAAAAGAAAAATCAAAAATTAGTAAGAGGTAAAAGAGATAAAGTAACAGAAATAGAAAAATATTTTTATTTTATTTTAAATATATATATTCTTTTGAAAGTTTTTTTTATGAAAAGAAAAATAACTATGCTAACAATTCCCGGCAATGGCGTCAAAAATTGATAGTCAACTTTAAAGACCACGCAATAGCACGTATCTAGTAGGATAGTGATTACGGGTATCGATCCACAGGGATTGGGGTATAGTTGTTTTCTTAAAAATAAAAATATTTAAAAGGATGAATTTGTGAAGACTATTAAACTAAGCAATTTAATTAAAAAAATGTAATTAAAATGATATCAGTTTGGGAGAACCTAGGGCATGGAATTCACCACTAACATCGGAACAAGGGTTATTTATATTTTATTTCGTTCTTGGATAAACATGCAAATTGGCTACAAGCCTAATAAGCATTTCAATAGAAATTCATAAAAGTAATTTAGGCATAATCTATCATTAGTTAGCATGAAATGTCTACCCTAATCTAAGGTGGCAGCACATCGCATCTTCCTTAAGCATGGACTATCTTATATTTACCTAGTGATCATGAAGAACAATTGTATAAACGTCATATTTAAAATCACAGAAATTAAATATGAGATGAAATAAAATATTCATTAGAAGCAAAATAAGGTTTATATAACTCCAAGAATAGAAATCAAAATATAAAACCCTTGGCCCTTTATTAGGGCTGCATCCGGCCCTAGTGAGAAGATCAGCCCTGCATGGAGTTGGAGACGGCAGCAGCAGCACAGCAGCGGGCTCCCATCTCTCCCTCTTGCGATTCCCTTGAGAATGGCTCCTTCTTAACTCTTATGGGAAGTCATTCCCAAAATAACCAAAAATCTTCTCTCCCTTCTTTGATTCTTTCTTCCCGTGAGAACTCCTCTCAGTGAACCCGAGCTCTTCTTCTCTCGGTCGTCAATGCCCCCTCCTCTGTTCACCCTGGGGCCTTTTATAGGCTGCCACTCCCCTCCTCTGTTTCGAATGTAGATAAGGATGAACCCTTTGCCGTTGGGATCAAGCGACTGCTGTGGTTCGGATCAAAGGAGAAGACGCGTGAAGCCGGACGCGTGGGAAGATGAGCTGAGACGTTAGCGATTTCATGGGATCGAACCGGAAGAGAAGCTGGGATTTGAGTTTATCCCATGGATATGCAGACGCTTGGAGTAAAACGGAATGAAGGTGCTTAGATATGGCTCGGTTCGATGTTTGATTTCCTTTGGCTGGGAAGAATCCCTCGCTGGTGGACGTGGAAGAAGCCTAGTCGTGGAGAAACAGGGGATGTTTGGATGCTGTGAAACTCGCAAGGATGGAGCTGGAATCAAATGGATGCAGCTGGGAGATGAGTGGATCACGGGAGGATGAACTCGATTCGGTTGGCAATTTAGATGAAGTTTCCGTGAAGCTTGGGAACGGCTGGCCATGCGTGAAACAGGGGAGAAGATCACATACGGGTCTGTTCCTTGGGATAAGGGTGCTCTGTTATGCATTTGGTTCGGATTTGTGGATGAGAAGAAGTCAGAAGAAGATGGAATGCTCATCCGGAAGATGCTGGGTGCTGTTCACGGCTTAGATGAGGTGCCGAAAGAATCGGGAGGATGAAACTGCCGTCGTACTCTGTTCGTGGAGGTTTGGATTTGTTCTTTGGACTGCCGAAGATGTGGGCGCTTGGAGTTGGGATCTCGGGAAGATGAAGCTGGACGTTGGGAGATGTTCATCCGTGGAGGGAATCTAGCTGGAGAAGCTTCGGAGAAGGAATTTGAATGGGATGAAGCTGGGAGTTAATCCGGAAGGGGAGATGGGATAATGATGAAACAGGGGAAGCGGAACGGCTGGGAAGTTGAGTTCCTAGGATTCTTTTTGATATGGATGAAGGGAAGAAATGATTCGTGAGCTGGGAGTTTGGTTGGCGATGAAGACGGGATGCTACACGTAACAGGGGATGTTGATGGTTGTTGGGAACGGAACTGGGAGCTGATCCCTTGAATCGCGGATGATTAGGGAGGATATGGCTGGATCGATGAAGACTTGGGTTCTGTTCGCTGAAGCAGATGGGATGAAGGCGGGATGAGCTGGGGGATGGGATTTAGATGCTGGTGAGGTGAAGGAAGATTTGATATGTGGTTGCGTTCCTTGTTCAAAGGGGTACACGGCTTCGTTCTTTGCGGATGGAAGCTTCTGTTCTTCTGACATGGATGGGAGGACGTGGAACAGGGAATATTGGGAATGGCTGAAGACGCGTGGAAGATAAGTAAGATGAGAAAGATGCGGGAGGAGAGAACATGCACGAGATATAAAGCAGGGGAATTAATTCATAGATGAAGATGATATGGATGATGGAATGACTTGAATGGCTGATTTCAACCGAGATGAAGACTATTCTAGGATGTGATACGGGCTCAAATAGTGCAACGTGGGAGGTTTTAGGAAAGAAGGTTGAAATATAAACGAAAGGTTGAACTCGATTGGATGTGAAAGAAACAGATGAGTTAGACTGAATCGGAAATCTGAGAGGGTCCGATTCATGGGGTGCATGCGATTCAGGTTCAGTGATCATCCCAAATAAGTTAGACTCGACTTGCATAGATTAGATTCGATCAATAAAAATGATCAAACTTGAATTATTTCTAATTAAAATGCAATGATGAAGGTAACACAAATTTTTAGTTGAATTTACAAAATATATGAATTAAAATAATGATAAGTGCTATGAATAAGATATTAATTTATGCATTATTTAGCACTTATCAATTACTAAAAGACTAAATCAAGAAAAGATGAAATAGATCTTGATGAAATTCTTGCATGATTAGAAGTAAAGATCACCATTATCATTTGCTTGCTTTATGAGCTTTATATTCTATCAAATGAATGTGTAGAATGGACTCCTATGTGCTTATTTTATTAAAGAAGATATATGTTAAATAACCACCATATTTGAAAACACTCATTACAAATATGATAAAGCAATATATAATTTGGAACAAGCATCAAAAGCATGATATAAAAGCTTAAGTAACCTTTTTGATAGAAAGTAATAGTGATAAATCTATGCATTAAAAAGAAGAATTTGTGATATCTTATTTGCTCAAAGTATGCATTGATGACATCATTTTTGGTTCTACAAATGAAGATCTATATGAAGATTTTACTAAGCTCATGCAAGGTGAGTTTGAAATATGTATGATGAATGAATTAACATTTTCTCTCGAACTCCAAATTATGACAAACAAGAAAGGGGATCTTCATTGACCAAAGTTTGTCCACAAGAAAACTCTTATAGAAGATTGGCATGAAGAAGGTATGTCTATGACCCCATCTTGTAGAATTTGAAAAGGATGAGCAAAGTAGATCTATTGTTTTAAAGCTGTATTGAAGCATGATAGAATAATTATTTTATTATACAGCTAGTAGACCAGATTGTATGCTCATTATGTGCCCTTGTGCAAGACTTCAATCTAACTTCAATGAATCATATTTTATTGATAACAAATAAATCATAATCTGAATTTTGATAGAAACAACTGTTTAAGATAAGTTGATTAAAACTTAGCTAGCGTGTCTTATTGATAATTATCTTAAGCAAATAAAATCTAAACTAAATTAATTTTGAAAATAAGAAATTGATTTGACCTTGATAAATCTTCTTATTGCCTCACATGCTTGTCCTTGAACCATCTTGGTTAATGAAACTATCTCTTTAGTTCAAGTGATATGTGCTTGCTTATATTTAGGCAATCTCTTGAGTAAAGTGACTCAATATTCAACTATTGTCATATCTCATATTGAGTCACCTAGTTAAAAATATGTTGGATGAATGGTTTGTATCTTGAAGAAACTAATGACTTTCCTTCAAGAAAAAAAAAGAATTTTGTTAATAATGCAGGATCCTTGAGCAAGAAAGTGAGAGATTTCAACTTGAAGGATATCTCCATGTAAGATACAATAAACATTCACATGCAAACAAGAGAGAGGACCTTCTTCAGCCAAAAGTTCATACCTAAGAAATCTAGTAGGTATTTGACTGAAGAATGCAGAATGAATTGGTAATTCTAGATACCTCTCTCATAAATTAATTGAGCAAAGTCAATAACTTAAATCTTATTATGACCTGATTAAAGTCTTTAATTATTAATTTTTGATATCATGTCTATATATGTATTGATTGACTTATACTTTTAGAAATTGTTTCATGGTTTGCCCAAACTAAAATATATCCTTGCCTATGTCATAACCATGAAATACACAAGTTTATGCTTAAAATTTTGATTTAAAATAACTTGTGAGAAATTATGAATCCTTGAGCACAATGAAAATGTTGTTTGCATGATATACATCTATATGATACATAAGATTATTTCTTTATTCTGCTCTTTCATGTAAATTACTTGAGAATAACAAAAAGAGAGAGAGATAAAGAAAAGAAAATGGATATTATTCAAGAGAAGTAAAATCTAAGTAAAGGCAAATACTCCAATCTTAAGGAAAAGCAAAACAAGCATAATATATTCGGCACATTTGGAAGGGATAAAATCCGTAATTAATTACACTTAAACAGGGAGAGTTTGAAGTGAACTTTTTAACATTTCTATATTGCTCATCATAGGGATGGTGCCAATGGGGAGGCTAGTGGTAGTACCCGACACTATTTGACCCAACTATTCGGTGTAGGGTATATTAGGAACGGCACAAGAGGAAGGCTAGTGGTAGTACCTCGTGCCCCTTCCAACTCCACCGGATAGGGAGCAAATAGAGTATAAAGCATAAGAAAGTAAAAATGAAAGACAAAGTAAGTGAAAGTATATAAAAAGAATTAAGTCAAATTTTTTAATCACTTGAAAACACACTTTAAGGATGAAATCAATGCAAGAGTATGTTTAAATAGGGGGAGTTTATTTGAAAAGAATTGATTTTGATCATTGACATGCTTGTTATTTTAATGCATGACTTAACACATAATATATTTTGCATGTGGCATGATGTCTTGAATTATGGGTTCTCAATATTTTGTAATGCTCCATGCTTGGACAATTTGATTGAATGTTTGGAATACTACATAAAATTTTTGTTTGGTATTATTGAAAAGAAATTTTAGATTTGTCGTTCACAATCATCGTTAAAATCTGAAAATTGGATAAATTTGTAAAAAGGAGAAAGAGAAGGATATCTCTATTTTGGGAATCACTTTGGTATATAATGTTCTAATTCATACCAAAACTCAACATAAATACAAATATTCTGAATATGCTCTTATATGTTTGAAATATGTGTTTTCAATCGTAATGATTTAAGATGAGCTACAATGTGGAAGATACATATCTCAAATTATGACTTTGAAAGCCTCTATTGAAAATCTTTATGAAATTCAGAATCTGATTTTGTATAAAAGCTTAAACTCAATATGATTTCTAAATAAAATCTTAATGTAAGAAAAACAGAATTAATTTTGATGCCTTGGTTGATTGCTCCGATATGCATCCGAAACATATCATTTCTTATCTTTAAAGTGTACTAATATTGGTCCAAATGATGTGTCTTTCGATGATCTTGATTGCAAACAAAAATTTCTAAATATATGATTTTATTTTGATATTAAAAAGTTTTATTGTGTTTCATGTATACATTGCTGAAAAACTATGATTAAGAAATTGAGTTCTATAAATATATATACCTCAATGATCATCTATATATTTTTCTCTCCTACATTCTTAAAGACTTCCATCAGAATATATATATAGAGTGAATGATCTTAAAGCTAGAAATATTTCAGCTCACTCAAATGATTCTTAAAAGAAAGAAAATGTAAATGCTTTTGAAAGAAACTGAGCTTCAAATGAATCATTTTCTGATTAATATTTCTATACATTTTCTCTAAGATTAAGAGAAAGCATAACTTGTTCTTGAAGGATTAGAAAGAGTAATTGCTACAAATTTTGAATAATGCTAGATTACTCTACATTCTCGATATCATAGAATTTCAGTTTTATTCACGTTTATCATTAAAATCTGAAATTCAATAATAGAAAAGAATGATTAAAGAAGAATGCATCTTTTGAGGGGGAGCTTTAGATATTCAGTATCTCATACCTTGATTTTTATGGATTGATTTTGATGAACCTCCTTATATTGCAAGACTTGCTTTAATTATATAATAAGTTTATACCTTGAGATGAGTTCTATAAAGGTTGTCTTATCTCAAACATTGAGTCTTATGAAAATAAGCTGAAACTTATAGAAAATATATTTTTTTTAGAATGACAATTTTATTGAACATTATCTTCAAATTCTAAACTCTTAAATGGAATGATCAATTGAGGGGGAGAAAGAAAATCTCAGAAGGAGAGATCTTATGGAACTTAATCGCATAAATCTATAACTAAAGGAGAGAGAAAGCATATTAAATGAAAAGTGATCCTAATGCTCTCCAATATGTATCATCTGAAATTTAAATCTGAAAATCTTTATGATACACCTTGAGGCTTGTTATTTGGTTAATATATCTTATGCATAAATCATGAACCAAATTGCAATTCAAACAGTTGATCTTAAGAGCCTCTAACTTAATGAAAAAGAGGGAGAATAATATGTTGAATTTTCTTGAGTATCTCTTAGAAAACCTATTTTTGGAATTTACTAATGAGTTCTTATTGGCTTGTTCTTTAGAACTTCAATTTTTATGCCAATTCATTATTATATGTACCAAAATGTGCTTCTTTTTTAAAGGATTAAAGTCTTTATAAGAATCTTCAAAGCTTTGAATTTTATGTATGCTCTAAGATATATCATAAATTGCATGAATTCATGTTTTTGGCATTTATACCACAATATTTTTACACCATAAAAGAACTTTGCAATCATACTTAATATACTGCTCTTATACTCTGAAAATTAGTTAAATTGCTCTCATGTTGCTAAAATACTTAATATATTGGGCAAAAGATCTTAAATGAACAAGCTTTCATACTTATTATTGAAGAGAGGTTAGATTTTCATTCGTACTTTCCTTGAATATCATTTGTGGTACTTCTTGAATTAACTTAAGAAAGATTCCATCTACACTTGAGTTGAAAACTATCCTTGGAATCACATTCGATGTGCTCTCATCATAACTTGCTCTGAAATTATCCTAAATGGCTCTGATCTATGCTCATTTATCTCTTTCTAACATTATTGCCTTGAGCATTCTTATCTTTGTGCTTAATGTTTCACTATCTTTTTGATGTTGTCAAAAAGGGGGAGAAATATCTGAGTATATGCTCATAATGCTTTATGTGTTGATTATGTTAAGATTAAATCTAAAAGCATTATCATGAAGTATATTTTAAGGATATATATTTTTTACTTCAAACAACTTAGCTATGCATTACTTCTTGAACACAATATATTTTATATTGCATATACTCCAAGTTTTGTCATCATCAAAAAGGGGGAGACTGATGACCCAAAGATTGATTTAAAGATTGATTTTGATGATCACAAAACCGTGAAGTATAAATACTAATGTTTGTGCTGCAAGGAGAAAGATATTTATTTTGCAAGAAACATAACAAGTTGGAAGAATACAAGAAGGCCTCCAAAGCTCTCAAGAAAAGTTGGAAGAAAGCTACAATTTATTGGCCCAAGTTTCAAGTTTAAAGTATTCAAGTTGGAGGAACAAATTCTAAAAAAAAATTCAAAAGAATAGTTCTCGAGTCGACTCCTCGAAAATTCGAGTCGACTCCGATACATGCCGAGTCGACTCCCAACGTTTCCGAGTCGACTCAAAAGAGTAATAGAGGAAAGACAAAATAATGAATTTTAGACCCTGCAACCGAGCTGACTCCAGAGGACCACGAGTCGACTCCGAAGTCAGGCGAGCCGACTCCTAATTGTGCAAGAGTCGACTCCCAGGAAAAAGCAAGGCAAAAAGTCAGAGAGACAATTTCGGACACTGAGAGCCGAGTCGACTCCCGCAAAGTCCGAGTCGAGTCCGAGGTAGTTCAACTCCAAAGACAGAGGATCAGTTTTCGGGCTCTGAGAGCCGAGTCGACTCCAAGAGAATCCGAGTCGACTCGAGGAAGAAAATCAGAAAATATGTCCTCTGGATTTCTGAGAATGAGCCGACCCCCAAGTGCCCGAGTCGTCTCCAGCTATTGGCGAGTCGACTCCAGTTTGGTCCGAGTCGACTCTAAGACAAGGCATGCACATTAATTCAAATTTGGAACAGTGGCCGAGTCATCTCCAGTCAAGCACGAGTCGACTCCTGCAACAGGCGAGTCGACTCCAGATCGCGCGAGTCGACTCCGATCCCAACGGAAATATTGTCAGGAGGTACAGACTGTGTCCAACGGCTCTATTTTTGTCTCTAACGGCTAGATTCTTGTTTCCACGCCATCTAAAGCTATAAAATCAAGAGGAGAGCTAGGGAAGAAGGTATGGAAGTGGGAGAGAACATTTAGGGAAGAGATCTCAAAGAGATTACAAGAAAAATCTCCCATAAGCACAAAAGGGCCATCCAAAGCGAAATAGAGAGAAGAAGAGCATCCAAGTGAATCCCAAAGCTTCCTCTCCATCCGTGTGCTGCCTCAGTGATCCTCTACCTCGTGCCAAATCAGAAGAGGGTCAAGTAAAGAAGGCCGAGTTCCTTCATCTTCAAAATTCGTTTGAGAGCTTCTCTTTACTCCATTTGTTTATATTTGCTTTATTTGCTTAGTTAAGAAGCTTGTATTTGTTTTAAATTCTTAGTGTAATATCTTGTAACTTGATTCAATCAAGGGATTGACTCAAGGGGTTAAGGTTTGTTGGTGAGCCAAAGGAAAAACCAACGGTGTTAAGGTTTGTTGGTGAGCTAAAGAAAAAACCAACGTTGTAAGGTTGTGGTCGGTGAGCCTTTGGGAAAAACCAACTGGGTTGATTGTGAACCCGGAAAACAATCGTTGTAAGGTTGTGGTTGGTGAGCCTTTGGGAAAACCAACTGGGTTGGATTGTGAGCCCGTGAAAACAATCGGTTGGTTCTAGTCGGTGAGCCTGTGAAAACCGACCGAGTTCGTTGTGATCTCGCAAAACAACAAGTTGGGTTGTGAGCTTGTAAAACAACCGACTTTAATCTGAAGGATTATAGTAAAATTTCCAAGAGGTCTTGGGGAGTGGATGTAGGTGCTGGGATGCACCGAACCACTATACTTTTGTTGTGTTTGTGATGCTCTTTGTTATCTAACTTCCTCACTCACTTACTTACTTAGATACATTGCTTGCTTAACTCTTCTCCGTGCATCCTCTAGTTGCAAGCATATTCAATTTACTTAATCAAGTCTCATTCAATATAACAGCATTAAGACTCATTGTATTGAATTGCATACGGGTAAACTTAGACTAATCTTTTATTGAGTCCGCTGCTTAATAGTTGATTAGATTAGAATCATACTCTTGCTAAGTTTAAATTCCACTATGCATCCATACAACTTAGCTTAATTAACTCTAAAAGATTAGAAGTAGTTGAAAAGTTTTTAAAAGACCCAATTCACCCCCACTCTTGGGTTGTCACCTTGGGCAACACGCTTGACTCTGATGTCATCATCCGTCCACTTTTGATGCGTCACACGTTGATCATCAGTAGGACGTGCTGGTAGTCTAGGAATATCATTTTTGAGTATGTAGCCCCGTTTCTCGCAGTTCAAAACAATTTTGAGGTTTCTTAGCCAGTCCTTGTAATTGGTTCCAGTCAATCGGTTGGTCTCAAGAATATGAGTCAAAGGATTTGAGGTAGACATTATGATCTGCAGAGAGTAAAGATTCTAGTTAGATTTTTGTACTTGATCCTTAATCTATTCTAAGGTCTTTTAGAACAAATGTACCTCCCACTATTTTCTCGAATTCCTCACACTCCCTGGTAGGAAAACGGAAATCCTATGCGACTAGGGTTTCTAGTAGGTACTGCGGTCTCACCAATCTACATGGCACCTCACCTAACAGTTATTGGTGACACATAGATGGATGAGTGTACAACTCTTGTACAATGCTTCTCAAGCATGTTGCAGTGCAACTTGGTCTCTAAACCATGAAGACCTCACCTAACAGTTATTGGTCCAATTTTTTAGTTAAGTCAGACCCACCGTATAACCGTAGGAATAAAGTCGTCATTGGGCCCTTACTTAACAGTTATTGGTGCCCAACCCCACCTTTACCCTACAACATCTCATGTCTATAGAGAGGTCCAGCCCCCCGATGCAACTTGACCACTGTATCCAGCCGAGACAAATCAACATCAGAAAGACCTTAGCAGCTCTACTACAGTGGAAGACCTATTAACTTAATATTGGTTAATCAGGTCTGAGTGTTTGCAACTTGAGCTCTTCATAAGAGGTAATCGAACAATTGGCCAGGTAAGCAGGTGGGAGGCTCCCCTTACTTAGAGAGTAAGGTCCTAATTAAGTAACCACCTTTCATGCTTTCCTAGACACCAATTAGATCAATTAATCTAATATGACTTGCTCATGTTGGTTCACTCTCGACTTGATTGAGGAGGTTTTAGTTTAGGTCTCATTGGGTTTGCTACATCACATGTAAACCTATCTACCCAACTCTCATTCACATCACATGCAAATGGCACATTGCAGGCAGTTATAATCACAGCATTAAGTAAAACTAAACTTTAAATAGGTGATGATCATGGATTCTAATTAAGTCATATTACAAGCACATGCACGTCAATCGATCAACTGGTCTTCAACTCTTGAATTGGTTCCAAGCCTCCTTGATTCGATCCTTGACCAACTCTTGATCCAATCGCCATCAACCGCTTAGACCCCTGTTCATCTCATGCCTTGTCTTTAACTTGATCGTAGACGTACATCACATCACAGAAATACAACCAGATATAAAATAAAAATAATAATAAATTACATCTTCTTTTAGGAGGCACGCAGGCCTCTCAAAACATCAAATAAGATGCATGCAAGCATCTGAAAAATTACATGACATTGCAGATTACATCGCAGGTCTTTACATTTAATACCAAAAGGGTTTGAATCCTATGATCATCACCATATGCAGCAATTATAATTTTTAGATCTGATAATTAATTGATTATGTTATGACATAGGTTGCTGATCATGCTAATCATGATTCTAAACTTTGTAGTCTCATTAACAATGCAATTAGAATCATCATCTTATCACATAAAAATCAGCATGCAAAAATTCAGCAACTCTGAAAAATCTGCATGCAGAAATTTTCAGCACACATAATCCTTCAATTTTCAGATCTAAGATGCCTTTAGATAATTAATTCTTACCTTAATCTACGAAGCCTAGGCTCTGATACCACTGTTGGGAATCCGCCCATGCCGCAGAAAATTCAAAACAAAATCAGATGGCAGCGGAATCGGCATAAGCAGGATCAACCGTTCATCGCATGAACGTTGTTTCAGCAACCGTTCGTAGATAGATAAGAATTAAAATTTTTAGAACCTTTAGGAAGATCAGATCTTCACTTTGTGCGGGTAGATGATCACCGCAAACTGATGATCGTGGTTTTGGATGAAGGTTCGCTTGAAGCCGTTTAAGTGCCCGGCCTCTACGGGTATCCACACGAAGCAGAGGACCAATCCAAGCTCTCTATCTCCCCGGGGTGCTAGCTCCCTTGCAGAGATTACTTTGATGGCTGATCACCTTCCTTTACTTCAACTCTTGAATGATAGAGGGAGGAGGAAGAAGATGAAGGGATCAAGGGAGAAGATCCAAAAGGCTAGATGTAGCCTTTCCTTTTCCTTGTGTTGAATCCCAAACGAAGGAGGAAGAAGAAGACTATCAAGGCCCTTTTCCTTCTTGCTTGCGGCTGATCCAAGAGGAGAGAAGGGTGGCCACGAATTGGAGAGGAGGAGGGCTTCTAATGATGCCCTAGGTCAGCCGCCCACCTCCCTTTTTAAAGTCATGAAGGGCTCCTACAAGTTAGGAGCCCTTGACTTATTTCCAAGAGGGGGCGCCGGCTCCCTCTCTTCATGCCGCACCAACCAAGAGGAGAGGGGCTTATGCCCCTCTTACTTGGTTAACCTAATCCTCCTCCAAGGAGGATTAGGTGTCCTTCTCATGGTTTAGATCTAATCTAATTAGGATTAACCAAATTATGAATCAATTGGGTTCAATCTATACTAGTCCTAATCCAATTAGAACTTGAATGAACCATGACTCAATTGAACTCTTCAATCCTAACCCAATTAGGAGTCATGTTGATTCATTAGATTAATAATTAATTAGGACTTAAGAAATTCTAATCCAATTAGGACTTATTTAATTTTAGTCCTAATCCAACTAGGACTCTAATTTGAATCCGAAGTCCTAATCCGATTAGGACTCTAGGAATCCTATTCCAAGTAGGAATCCAATTTTAATTCAAATCTCCTAATCTAATTAGGATTGTAGGAATCCTACTCCAAGTAGGAATCCCAGTCCTACTCCAATTAGGATTTCCAGTCCTAATCCAATTAGGACTCTAGGAATCCTACTCGAAGTAGGATTCGTGTTTTAAGTCTAATTAATCAATTCCCATTCCTTCTTCAACTTATTATCAATCGAATTGATTACTCGTGATTCATAATCACTTTCCAACCATCGGATCGGTCGATACTTCTAGTGTGTGTGACCCCATAGGTTCTATTCTGACTGGTAGTGAGATATATTATGATCTCTATCACAATATCATTGAAAACTCCTTTCAATGGATTGGAACGATTCCAACTCTACTCATTAGGGTTAATCGATCATCGAGATAATCCCTGTGAGTCCCACCATCCACCAGTGACACCTAGCAGCATGTAGTGGCTACCCAGCAGAATAGAATGGTGAACTTCTAGGTGTAGTTATCATGTGATACAGTCCTTCTATCGTGGATCCCTACAGGACGGAGGTCATGGATAACTCGTCAAACCCCTTCGTCTGTCATATGTCAAGATTTATTCGACTTAAGTTCGAGAGCGGAGAACTCTTTCTCTACTGTGCAATCTGCTCCGGCCGAGGTCTTACGAACTCAGTCTTATAAATCACATAGGATCTCTCCTTATCTATCAAGGTCGATAGATTCCTTATAGGTGCATACCCTACTCCTACAGTGAACCTACTGCAGCCAATCTACACTGCATGGACCCATATGGCTAGAGACCATGTATGTGTGCAGTCAAACTACAATAACCTCACTGTGAGTAGCTGAAGCATTGTAGGTCAAAGGATCAGTCACACTACTGCAACATCAAGCAAGTCATTGACGAGTGGATAGACATCCAAGTGACTTCTTGTATTGGTCACGCTCAGTATCCTTGTTCTCTAACAAGCACCTGCACTATTACTTCAGTGTCCCCATACCGTGGACTCGAGTCTTGTCCATCCATAAGGAAAGTAATGTGTGCACTGATCTCATCGGATCGATCACCGCCCTCGTGATGATCCATCGATCAGGAGCATTCAGAAATTAATCATCAATAATGCATGGCTCAAATTCTTAACTCTTAGGAATATGCATCATCATCTTATTAATTCTTGGACGATTCATTGACACATAAACAATATGAATGAAAAAGATGCCTTTTATTTATTCAATAATAATAAAGTCAAATACAAATTATGTTCCAGAATTAATAATATGTCAGCCAAAATTGGCTTCTAGGGCATACATCTAACAATTTCAACTTGAAGGACACCTCCACGTAAGATACAATAAATATTCACATGCAAACAAGAAAGGGGACCTTCTAGTAGGTATTTGACTTGAGGAATGGAGAATGAATCGATAATTTTGGATACCTCTTTCATAAATTAGCTGAGCAAAGTCAATAACTTAAATCTTATTGTGGCATGATTAAAGTCTTTAATTATTAATTTATTGATATTATATCTATATATGTCTTGATTGACTTATGCTTTTAGAAATTGTTTCATGGTTTGCCCAAACTAAACTATATCTTTGCCTATGTCATAACCATGAAATACACAAGTTTATGCTTAAAATTTTAGTTTAAAATAACTTGTGAGAAGCTATGAATCCTTGAGCATAATGAAAATATTGTTTGCATGATATACATCTATATGATACATAAGATTATTTCTTTATTCTGCTCTTTCATGTAAATTACTTGAGAATAATAAAAAGAAAGAGAGATAAAGAAAAGAAAATGAACATTATTCAAGAAAAGTAAAATCTAAGTAAAGGCAAATACTCCAATCTTAAGAAAAAACAAAACAAGCAAAATATATTCGGCACATTTGTGAGACTTGTGTGAGCATTCTTTTGGAAGGGATAAAATTCGTAATTAATTATACTTAAACAGGAGGAGTTTGAAGTGAACATTTTAACCTTTCTATATTACTTATCATAGGAATGGTGCCAATGGAAAGGCTAGTGGTAGTACCTGGCACTATTTGACCCAACTATTCGGTGTAGGGTATATTAGGGACGGCACAAGAGGAAGGCTAGTGGTAGTACCTCGTGCCCCTTCCAACTCCACCGGATAGGCAGCAAATAGAGTATAGAGCATAAGAAAGTAAAAACGAAAAACAAAATCAAAATGTTCATTAATTGATTAAAGAAAGAAATTAAAAAAAAATGAAGAAATGAATGACAAAGTAAATGAAAGTATATAAGAAGAATCAAGTCAAGTTTTAATCACTTGAAAATACACCTTAAGGAAGAAATCAGTGCAAGATTATATTTAAATAGGGAAAGTTTATTTGAAAAGAATTGATTTTGATCCTTGACATGCTTATTCTTAATATTTTAATGCATGACTTAACACATAATATATTTTGCATGTGGCATGATGTTTTGAATTATAGATTCTCAATATTTTGTAATGCTCCATGCTTGGATAATTTGATTGAATGTTTGAAATGCTACATAAATTTTTTTTTTGGTATTATTAAAAGAAATTAAGATTTGTCATTCATGATCATCTTTGAAATCTGAAAGTTGAATAAATTTGTAAAAAGGAGAAGAGAAGAATATCTCTATTTAGAAAAAATAAATTGATTTTGTTTTATCCTTCAACTTGCCTAACTTTGATGCATAATGTTCTAATTCGTATCGAAACTCAATATTAAATACGTAGATTCTGAATATGCTCTAATGTGTTTGAAATATGTATTTTCAATCTTAATAATTTACGATGAGCTACAATGTAAAAGATGCATATCTTAAATTATAATCCTGAAAGCTTCCTTGAAAATTCTTTATGAAGTTCAGAATCCGATTTTGTATAAAAGTTTAAACTTAATTTAAAAATGCTTATATCGTTACAACTTTGTAACCTTAGTTATATGCTTCAATAATCGCATCATTCAGGAGAATAACTCAATATGATTTCCAAATAAAAATTCTAACTTAAGAAAAACAAAATTAATTTTGATGCCTTGGTTGGTTGCTCCGATACGCATCTGAAACATATCAATTCTTATCTTTAAAATGTACTAAAATTGGTCTAAATGATGTATTTTTCAATGATCTTGATTGCGAACAAATGTTTTTAAATATATGATTTTATTTTGATATTAAAAAGATTCATTGTACTTATGTATACATTATTGTGAAACTATGATTAAAAAATTGAGTTCTATAAATATACACTTCAATGATCATCTATATGTTTTCTCTCGTGTATAATAAGGGCCTCTATCATTAAAAGAAAATTTTTTTTTTAAGAAGAGTGAATGATCTTAAAGCTAGAAATATTTCAGCTCACTCAAATGACTCTTAAAAGAAAGAAAATGTAATTTCTTTTGAAAGAAATTGAACTTCAAATGAATTATTTTCTGATTAATATTTCAGTACAATTTCTCAAAGATTAAGAGGAAGCATAACTTGTTCTTGAAAGAAGAAAAAGAGTGATTGCTATAAATTTTGAAAAATTCTAGATCACTTTACATTCTTGATATCATAGAATTTCAATTTTATTCACGCTTATCATTAAAAATCTGAAATTCAACAAAAAGAAAAGAATGATTAAAGAAGAATGCATCTTTTGACGGGGAGCTTTAGACATATTAATCTCTCTAGATTTTGCATCTTATTCAAAAGTCACCATCATATCATGCATACCTTGAATATTTTATGAATTAATTTTGATGAACCTCTTTGTGTTGCCATTACTTGTCTTAGTTATATATCGCCTATACTTTGAGTTTAATTCTATAGAGCATTTATTATCTCAAATGAATATGATTTGATACTTACAAATATGCTCTCAATGGGTTAAGTTGAAAATATGCCGAAATTTGTAGAAAACATATTTTCAAGATTAACAATTTGAATGTTTTATTGAAAATTATCTTCAAATTCTAAACTCTTAAATGGAATGCTCAATTAAAGGGAAGAAAGAAAATTTCAGGAGGCGAAATCATATGGAACTTAATCGCATAAATCCATAACTAAAGGAGAGAGAAAGAATACTAAATGAGAAGTAATCCTAATACTCTCCAATATGTATCATCTGAAATTTAAATCTGAAAATCTTTATGATACACCTTGAGGCTTACTATTTGGTTAATATATTTTATGCATCAATCATGAACCAAATTGCAATTCAAACAAATGATCTTAAGAGCCTCTAGTTTAATGAAAAAAGAGGGAGAATAATGTGTTGAATTTCTTTGAGTATCTCTTATGAATACAAATTTAAAAGTAGCTGCTACATATGTTAGATCTATAGATTTTAAAACGCACCTAATCGGCAAATCAGCTGTTCTGAAAATTATTTGAATATGAATTCCATCTGTCTTTATTAGAAAATCTATTTTGAAATTCACTAATGAGTTCTTATTGGTTTGCTCTTTAGAACTTCAATTTTATGCCAATTCATTTTTATATGTATCAAAATGTGCTTCTTTTTAAAGGAATAAAAAAAAGTCTTTAAAAGCGCTTTAAAAGAACTTTCAAAGCTTTGACTTTTATGTATGCCCTAAGATATATCATAAATTGCATGAATTCATATTTTGGTATTTGTGCCCGAATGCTTTTATTATCATATAAGAACTTTGAAGTCATTAAGAATTAATGATCCAACATGATGTTATATTTTTTTTAAGTTTTGATCTTATACTCTGAAAATTAATTAAATTGCTCTCATGTTGCTAAATACTTAATATATTGGGGAAAAAAATGGGTTAGATTTCCATTCATGCCTTTTTTGAATATCAGTCTTGATACTCCTTGAATTAACTTGACAAAGGTTCCACCTACACTTGATTTGAAAACTATCTTTATGGTATCATTTGCTGCTTTGTGCTTAATGTTTCATTACTTTGCAACCTTTTTGATGTTGTCAAAAAGGGGGATAAATATTTGAGTATGAGTATATACTTATAATGCTTTATGTTTTGAATTGAATACAAATCAGCTTAGATTGAAATATGTTGATTGTGTTAAGCTGATTAAATCTAAAGCATTATCATGAAGTATGTTTTAAATATGAATGTTTTCTACTTCATGCAACTTAGTTATGCATTAATTCTAAAACAGAATCTATTTTAGATTGCATATACTCCAAGTTTTGTTATCATCAAAAAGGGGAAGATTGCTGACCCAAAGATTGATTTTGATAATCACAAAACCTTGAAGTATAATTACTAATGTTTGTGTTGCAAGAAGAAAGATATTTATTTTGCAAGGAACATAACAAGTTGGAAGAATAGAAGAAGACCTCAAAAGCTCTCAAAAAGTTGAAAGAAAGCTATACTTCATTGGCCCAAGTTTCAAGTTCAAAGGAATCAACTTAGAGGAGCAAATTTAAAGAAAGAGTCAAAAGAATAGTCCTCGAGTCGACTACTGGAAGTTCAGAGTCGACTCTGGCACTTTGGAGTTTCAAGAAACAATGCTCGAGTCGACTCCGGGACTCTGCAAGTCGACTCCGACTGAGAACAGACAAAAAGACAGAGAGTTGATTTTCAGCGCTACAGTGCTCGAGTCGACTCCAGCTACAGTCGAGTCGACTCCCAGCTACAGTGTCGGCAAACTCCTATTCACGAGTCGACTCCTGCTTTAGCCGAGTCGACTCCTACTTCAGCCGAGTCGACTCGAGCACGCTGGGAGGCATAACGGCTAGTTTTTTCTCAACTCCAACGACTCTATTTTTGTCTTTAACAGCTAGATCTTTGTTCCCACACCATCCAAAGCTATAAAATCAAGGGGAGAGCTAGGAAAGAAGTTAAGGAAGTGGGAGATAACACATAGGAAAGAGATTTCAAGAGAAACCTCCCAAAAGCACAAAAGGGCCATTCAAAGCAAAAGAGAGAGAAGAAGAGCATCCGAGTGAATCCCAAGGCTTCCTCTCCAACTATTTGCTGCCTCAGTGATCCTCTACCTCGTGCGAAATCAGAAGAGGGTCAAATAAAGAAGAAGCTGAGTTCCTTCATTTGCAAAACTTGGTTGAGGGCTTCTTCTCTTTACTCTATTTATTTATATTGTTATATCTGCTTGTTTAAGAAGCTTGTATTTGCTTTAAACTTTTGTTCTAATATCTTGTAACTTGATGCAATCAAGGGATTGAATCAAGGGGTTAAGGTTTGTTGGTGAGCCAAAGGAAAAACCAACGGTGTAAGTTTGTGGTTGGTGAACCGGAAAAAACCAATAGGGTTTGATTGTCACCTCGGGAAAACAATCGGTTGGTTCTAGTCAGTGAGCCTGTGAAAACCAACCGAGTTCGTTGTGAACTCGTGAAAACAACAAGTTATGTTGTGAGCTTGTAAAACAACCGGCTATAATCTGAGGGATTATAGTGAAATTTCCAAGAGATCTTGGGGAGTGGATGTAGGTGCTGGGGTGCACCGAACCACTATACGTTTGTTGTGTTTGTGATGCTTTCTTTCATTGTTTAATTTCTTCACTTACTTAGATAAATATGTAATTGAATTGCTTGCTTAACTCTTATCCGCGCATCCTTTAGTAGCAAGTATATTCAAATTGTTTAATCAAGTTTCATCTAATAAAACTGTTGGGATTTGTATCCTAAATGTCAATCGTCAGCATATTGATGATTGAATTTTGTAAATGAATTGACAAATTAATAAAGTGTTATTTGGCATTATTCATCATTTCATCTTCAAATGAACTCTTATATAATGAAGTCCTTAGGACTTATGTTATGATAAAGGAGGATTTATCTTTGAGTCCTTAAACTTATTCGCGACCAAATGATATGTTGTTACTAGGACGACAGCATTATCGAGATTAGGTCGTTGTGTGACACATACGTTGGTTGTCCTCTTAACCAAGGAGTGTGGAGACACTGGTTTGCCACACAGGTGAAGTGTAGGAGTACATTTCACTGAACGTTACCAATTCCGAAATGCTCTACTGTCGAGAGATGTTCCGAGTGGATATGGGTATAAGTTTGGCCCTCTGACCTGAGACTGCAACCTGTGACTAGCAAGCAACTCACTGTACTTTGGTACCGGACTACCTGAATTTTTAATTCAGTGACGGAAGGTCACTGGGTGCAGTCAAGTACTTGCGTAGTCAGTTGTGAGTCGAGATGGAATTGACCCCTCCTGAAAACAGAAGATAATGTCTTGTGATTAATTTAGCAAAACCATGGCCAGGGTAATCCCAGTGAGGAGTCACGGGATATCTAATGTTAATCACATAATGGATGTACTAATTATAGGGTTGACAGTGATCTCTAAGTCATCCTGGCATTAGGAGTCAAAGGGATTGAATTATACAGTAACCATAGTTCAGGGTTTCAGAATATTTGCTTCGCATATATTCGGCCTATCCGGACGTCGGGTACCATTGCTAGATGGTCACATCGATTAGTGTAGAAAATTGTTCCTACACTACCGGCTTAGGTTCGAACCTATGAGGTCACACGCATAGAAGATTCTTGATTGATCAAGAAAGCTGATGAATGATTAAGAATTATTCAGGGGTAATTTGGTCAATTTGATTGGCAAATTATCTTATAAAATAATTAAAGTAATTATTGAAGGATTAATTAGTAATTAAATTACTAATAAACTCAATTTGATTGAGTAATTGTGTTAAGGATGAGCCAAATTGAATTGGATTCAAGTTTGGGCTCAATCAGGATTTTGACCTGATTGGATTAGGTCAGAACCAAAAAGTACTTAAGCTGATCAAATTAATTTTAAATTAATTTGTTCTTAATTGAGGATTGACCTAATTGGATTAGGTCCAACACAAAGTAATTAATTCAATTTGATTGAGTTTGGATGAGCCAAAAATTGAATTGGATTCAATTTGAGCTCAATTAGGGTCTGACCTGATTAGATTGGGTTCAACCAAATTGCTTTGTTTTAATTCGGGTTTGACCAAATTTGATTAGGTGCAACCCAAGAGGATTAGGCTCAGATGATGTGGCAATTAGTGGTGACATGGAATTGGATTTCATGAATTTTAAATAAACCAAAATTATTGCATGGCGCATGGACCCATTGCTTGACGCATGGCGACATTGTTTGTTGTTTGAATTTGAATTCAAACATTAAGCAATATATTAAATGATTTCATACATCAAATAACTTTCCTAGCTGGCGTGTGAACCTCTGAATAATTTAAATTCGAATTTTAAATGAAATATATGCGACAAGAGGTAGAAAAATTCTGCTGTATGGATTTCAAATTCCTCCCCTCTTGCACATGTGTTTAAAATTTGAATTTAAATCAGATTTGGTTGAGATCTGATTTGGGTTGTTCCTATTCCTTTGCATGCGCCAACTAAAGGAGGTTTTCAGAAAATAAATTTTGAATTTTGAATGAAAATTCGGAGGCCATTAAAAGGGGTCAAACATGGGCACCGAAAACACATCCATTGCAGCCTTCTTCCTCACCCGCCTCCTCCTCCTCTTCTTCTCCATTTTAGATAGGGTTTTCAGGATGAATATCTCGAAGATTCAAGATCAAATCTGAGTCCTCTACTTCCTTTACAAACCTCATCTCTATCTGCTTCAAGACGATTGATCAAGAGTTGATTGAATCCCGGCAGGCAGATTTCAGCTTTCAAGTGTTCTACAGCTGCTGGCACTGTTGCGGAAGAAGATCCTTCAGGACTTCGCATGTACTTCTCGTAGAGGTCATTCGTGTGCATGGCTGTGAAGTCAAGAATCAGATTCACAACTTTCATCCATCATAAAAGGTATTAATCTAGCATTAATCATTTATTATGGTGTCAAGGTCTAGGTCCGATTTTCCGAGGTTTTACCCTCTTTTGGGGCTCCTCACGGAGATATCTCCAGAATTCATTCGATGGATATTCAGAGATTAATTGGAATAGAGTTCTTAAGTTTCAGATCTGATAGTTAATCATGCATAAAAGTTTTAGCATAATTGTTTAAACGATTCCGGCATAATCCTATGTGTTCTTAATGTGCTGATTTCTAAATTTGATTTTGTAAGCATGCATGAATTAAATTGTTTGATTCATTTTTCTGCTGTATTTTTGAAATTTTAAAAGAACTATGTGTGGCTTGATTCCCCTTGTGAAGGGGTACGTAAGCAACCCGATCAGGTTCAACCATGGTTTTCAAAAAAAAAAAAAATTCAGCATGCTAAACACCGAAGAACCTAGGAATAACTTTCAGTGGTATCAGAGTCAGGTTTATGTTTAAACTTTTACGTTTTAATTCTTGCAATTAAATCTTGTTGCCCAGAAAGACAACCCAAGAGGGAGGATGAATTGGGTTTTAAAGTAATTATTGCAATTAAAAATTTTGTGAGTAACTAATTAAAACTTAATTGCAAGTGGATTAATTAGTTGCTATATGCAGTGGATGAAGGGAAAGGAAGAGACAATGAAACAATCACAAACACAAGCAATTTTATAGTGGTTCAGAGCTAACCCTTGCTCCTACGTCCACTCCCCAAGCCTCACTTCGGAGTTCACTATAATCCTTCGGATTACAGCCGGTTGTTTTACAAGTTCACAACCCAACTTGTTGTTTTACGAGGTCACAACGAACTCGGTTGGTTTTCACAGGCTCATCGACTAGAACCTCCCGATTGTTTTTTCGAGATCACAATCAAACCCTTACACCGTTGGTTTTAACCTCGGCTCACCAACAAACCTTAACACTCTTGATTCAATCCCCTGATTGAATCAAGTAAGAAACAAATAGGTTGAAAAATAAAAAAGGAAGCTTCTCAATAAGCGTATTTAAACAATATAAGCGAGGAAGAGTAAGAAGCCCTCAAACTGATTTTGGAGATGGAGGAAGGGGCTTTTCAAACTCTTTGACTCCTCTTGAATTTGATGTAGACTTGCTGTCAGGAGGAGAGCCTTGAATGTGAGGAAGACGGTTGGAGAGTTGACTTCAATGCACTTCTTCCTTCTTTTTCTTGTAATCACTCTAGAGAGGCTTTGGTTGATGGAAATCCCTTTTGCTTTGAATAGAGTCTCTCTTTCTTACTTTATTACTGTTCACTCAGGCTATTTAAGCCATTTCCCAAAAAAATAGCCGTTAGACACAGATTGAAGGCCGTTCTGCACATTCTGCAACTCCTGACAAAATGTCCGTTGGGATCGGAGTTGACTCGCTCGATCAGGAGTCGACTCGAGTGTTGTTGGAGTCGACTCATGCTTTACTGGAGATGACTTGGCCACTATTCAAAATTCGAAATAAAGTGCCATCCCGTTCTGGAGTCGACTCGGCTGAACCTGGAGTCGACTCGCCAATTGTCCGGAGATGACTTTCCCTTCTGGAGACGACTCGATCTTCAGGATTCCAAAATCATCCTCTCAATTTTATTTCCTCGAGTCGACTCGGATTTCCTTAGAGTCGACTCGGCTCTCAGAGCCTGAAAGACAGGTCTTCTGTCTTTGAACTTGAACTGTCTCGGAGTCGACTCGAATTTTGCGGGAGTCGACTCGGCTCTCAGACACCGAAATACCGATCTTCTGTCTTTGGAGTTGAACTGCCTCGGAGTCGACTCGGACTTTGCGGGAGTCGACTCGGCTCTCAGACACGAAATACCGGTCTTCTGTCTTTGGAGTTGAACTTCCTTGGAGTCGACTCGGACTTTGCGGGAGTCGACTCAGCTCTCAGACACCGAAGTTGGCTCTCTGACTTTTAGCCTTGCATTTCTCTGAGAGTCGACTCTTGCTTCCTTAGGAGTCGACCTGCCAACCGTCGGAGTCGACTCGAGTTCTTCGGGAGTCGACTCGGCTCTCAGAGTCCAAAATGGCTTCTCTGTCTTTCTGTCTGTTACTCCATGGAGTCGACTCATACTTTGCTGGAGTCGACTTGGCAAGCATCGGAGTCGACTCTAATTCTTCAGGAGTCGACTCGGTGACAAGGTCTGAGATTTATCTTTCTGTCCAGCTGTCTGTTCTCAGTCGGAGTCAACTCGTAATGTGCCGGAGTCGATTCGAGCTTGTGCCAGTGCTTCTGATACGCTTGGAGTCGACTCGTAATCTTCCGGAGTTGACTCGAGATTCAGACTTTGGTTCAAATTGATTTTTATACTTAGCCAAAGTGTATTGAACCAAAGCTAGAGACACTTAAACATAAATTCACAAATATTTGACTGAAACACTAGATTGAATTCATTAGTATAACATAAGATATACTCAAATGCTTTGAGCTCATCAAAATCAAATAGGGTTATAATCAATCACTCCACAATCTCTCCCTTTTTGATGATGACAAAACATTGAGTATTTGTAAAGTGAATTGCTCAACCAAAAGGAGATTTATAATAAAGTTTTGAAATGAATTCAAGTGTCTAGTCATTTAATTTATCCAAAATTGAAAGATGTGAAACAGTAAATTCTGAAGTTAAAGCTCCCCCTTTCATTTAGAATTATATAAGCCTTCATATCATGCAATCAATTATTTGGCTTATATATATCTAATGAATTTGCTTTCTTAAGATTTCAGATTCTCCCCCTCAACACATGCATTCAATTTTGTTTAGATTCTCTGAATTTTCTTTTAGTGTATTGAAGCTTTTGAGCTTATATTTTTGGTTTGAGAGGAAAAATCTGCCAATTTGTTCTTGAGTATGATTCAACTAATCTCTGAATATCTCTTGAATAGATTCTGGATATTACTCCTTTAGGAGCCCCAACAGAGAGATTGATGACCCAAAGATTGATTCATAGATTGATTTTGATGATCACAAAACCTTGAAGTATAGATACTAATGTTTATGTTGCAAGGAGAAAGATATTTATTTTGCAAGGAACATAGCAAGTTGGAAGAACATAAGAAGGCCTCCAAAAGCTCTCAAGAAAAGTTAGAAGAAAGCTACAATTCATTGGCCCAAGTTTAAAGTTCAAAAGGTTCAAATTGGAGGAGTAAAATCAAAGGAAAAATTCGAAAGAATAGTCTTCGAGTCGACTCCTGAGGAATTCGAGTCAACTCCAATGTTTACCGAGTCGACTCCGGGGAAGTATGAGTCGACTCCTAGGAGTCACAGGCAGAAAAGTCAGAGAGCAGTTTTCGGGTCTGAAATTCGAGTCGACTCCAGTGGAACGCGAGTCGACTCCGATGGTTGGCAGGTCGACTCCAAAGAAAGCAAGAGTCGACTCTCAGCGGTACATAAAGAAAAAGTCAGAGAGCATTTCATGGACTCTGAGATTCGAGTCGACTCCCGCATTGCACGAGTCGACTCCGAGACTCCGCGACCATCAACAGACAGAAAACCAAGTTACTGCCTCTGAGATTCGAGTCGACTCCCAGACAGCTCGAGTCGACTCCAAGACAAGCCTCACGTCAAAAGGCAGAAGACCAACTTTCGGAAACTGAGAGTCGAGTCGACTCCGAGGAAATTCGAGTCGACTCCAAGACTGGATGAGCCAAAAGACAGAGGATCGGGAGTTCGGGCTCTGAGATTCGAGTCGACTCCCAGGACAGTCGAGTCGACTCGAGTGGATCAAATTCAAAATTGGATCCACGGACTTCAGTGGATGAGCCGACTCCGAAATTGCCAAGTCAGCTCCAGAAGTTGGCGAGTCGACTCCAGGTTAAGACGAGTCGACTCCCAGTCGAGGCAAGCACATTAATTCAAATTTGGAACAGTGGCCGAGTCGTCTCCGGTAAAACACGAGCCGACTCCTGCAACAGGCGAGTCGACTCCTGATCGCGCGAGTCGACTCCGATCCCAACGGTCATATTGTCAGGAGGTGCAGACTGGTTCCAACGGCTCTATTTTTGTCTCTAACGGCTATATTCTTGTTTCCACGCCATCTAAAGCTATAAAAAGCAAGAAGAGAGCTTGGGGAGAACTTATGGAAGTGGGAGAGATCATCTAGGAAAGAGATCTCAAAGAGATTACAAAGGAAATCTCCCATAAGCACAAAAGGGCCATCCAAAGCGAAATAGAGAGAAGAAGAGCATCCAAGAGAATCCCAAAGCTTCCTCTCCATCCGTGTGCTGCCTCAGTGATCCTCTACCTCGTGCCAAATCAGAAGAGGGTCAAGTAAAGAAGAAGCCGAGCTCCTCCATCTTCAAAACTCGTTTGAGGGCTTCTCTTTACTCTATTTGTTTATATTGTTATATTTGCTTGCTTAAGAAGCTTTGATTTGTTTTTATTCTTTGTTTTAATATCTTGTAACTTGATTCAATCAAGGGATTGAATCAAGGGGTTAAAGGTTTGTTGGTGAGCCAAAGGGAAAACCAACGGTGTAAGGTTTGTTGGTGAGCCAAAGGGAAAACCAACGGGGTTTAGGTTTGTTGGTGAGCCGAGGGTAAAACCAACGTGTAAGGGTTCGATTGTGATCCCGGGAAAACAATCGGGGGTGGTTCTAGTCGGTGAGCCTGGGAAAACCGACCGAGTTCGTTGTTATCTCGCAAAACAACAAGTTGGGTTGTGAGCTTGTAAAACAACCGGCTGTAATCTGTAGGATTATAGTGGAATTCCCAAGAGGTCTTGGGGAGTGGATGTAGGTGCTGGGGTGCACCGAACCACTATATGTTTATTGTGTTTGTGATGCTTTTTGTCATTGTCTAACTTGCTTACTTAGATATATTGCTTGCTTAACTCGTATCTACGCATCCCTTAGTTGCAAGCATACTCAATTTACTTAATCAAGTCCCATTTAATAAATCATACTGTTGCTAAGTTTAAATTCCACTGTGCATCTATATAACTTAGCATAGTTAATCAAAAAGTCTTAGAAGTAGTTTAAAAGTTTTAAAAGACCCAATTCACCCCCCCCTCTTGGGTTGTATCTACTGGGCAACAAGTGGTATCAGAGCAGGTGCTCAAATATTATTTGTAGTCTTAACCGACTAGAGCCAAAGATCATGACAACTCAAATAGATAGTTTTCTAGGAGAAGGACAATCAATTGATACACCTCCACTGTTTAATGGTATAAACTACCCACATTGGAAAATACGCATGCGCATTTTCATTCAATCACAAAACTATTATCTATGGAAAATCATAATAAATGACCTTCACACACTCTCTCATATTAATGAGAAGGACTTAGCACAATTAAATGCTAATGCTATGAACATATTATATTGTGCTATTCAAGAAACAAAGTTTAATGAAATTTCTGCATGCTTATCTGCTAAGGAGATCTGGGATACTTTAGAAAATATTTATGATAAATCTCAGATTAGCTCTCATATGCTTCAATTATATACTAACAATGAGACTGCAGAAAAGGGTGATGAATCTCCCTCAGTCGAGTCGACTCCAAGAAGCTCAGAGTCGACTCCCAAGTTAGTCGAGTCGACTCCAATAAGGTCCGAGTCGACTCCGAGGCAAATCAGCTTCCTAAAGACAAAGAAGAAGAGGAAGCAAGAAGAAAGGAAGAAAGAGGTAAAGCGCAAGAAAGCCTTGACCAAGAGAAAGTCAGACAAGGAATTGAAAGTTAGGAGCAACAATGAACTACAAGAGGTAACTAACTTATGTCTTATGGTACAAGAAGATAAAGTAGAATCTGAATCTAATCTTACACCAAATGACTTTCATGAAAAATATTCTTATGATGAACTTTTAAATGCTTTTCATGATTTGTATAGTGAATGTAGAAAATTAGCTAGGAAAAATAAAAATCTTAAAAAGCTAAATTTGGAAATTTCAAAAGAAAGAAATTCTATTACTGAAATACAAGACAAACTAAATTCTGAAAATAAAAGTTTAAGGTCATTTTCAGAAGAATTGATTCAGAAAAATCATAGCTTAATTAAAGAAAATCAAAACTTAAGTAAAGAAATTAATCAATTAAAATCTTTTATTAACAAATTCACCGTAAGTTCAGAACGATTAAAAATGATGTTTGAAAGCCAATATGTTGCTTGTGATAAATCAAAACTTGGCTTGATTCCTTTACTTAACAATAAATCTCTAGAGAAAAAGGTTATCAATTCATCAAGCAAACCATTAAATAAGATAAGTTATTTCAAAAATGAAAAGGATGGGAATAACAACTTTACCTATCGTTCTAGTATAATTAAATCAAATGGTAAAGTTATTACTATTAAACAGATATGGGTTCCAAAAGGAACCATATGTCCTAACTCTCAAGGACTCAAGCAAGCTTGGGTACCCAAAATGAGAAAATGAGGATGTACACATAGGTGTACCAAGATACCCATGGAACAAAAGAAACTTAAAATATACTTATGAAAAGTTATTAACAAAAATCAGTAATCCTTGCATCTCATCATTATTTTTGCTTAGTATTTGATATGAATTGCTAATAGTGATCAATTTTGTGATATAGAAAATACTTTTGGAAATATGATCAAATCACTTCATAGTGTACTTTACTCACTATTGGATAAGTTGCAAAATGATTAATTTATTAAGAATAATTCTATGAATTCTCTATATGCTTGATTGAGAGTTTTTATCCATGGCATTATTGTTTATTGATCATAGATATGATAATGTGTACTTGGTATGTTTTTAAATATATGCACTATGAATACCAAGATTAAAGAAACCATCTTTAGCATACAAAATCAACTCATGCTAGTATATACTTAATCTCAAAAGACCTTGCCATTGGCTTACTTAAATTATCTTCTTAAAGGTCAAAGTTTTGCTATGCATGCTAACTAAGGAAACAACCAAAAATCATTTCTAAATCTAAAGATGTTGTTTCCATCTCTAAGTTTTCAAAAGCTTACATTGGATTTGTTCTTGGAAAATAAACTTGAAAATATTTTCTGTATTTGCTGAATCTTGTAAAAGTGTTTCAAATGATAAAGGTTTCCTAACTGTGAAGATAAAGAGTATCATGGCACAGTGTTGAAAACCAAAATCCTGATAAAGTTTATGCAGAAATTAACTATTTCAGCACCAAGGACATCTTAAGTAAAATAGGGGTAATAGAATTCTTGAAGAAATGAAAAAGACAACTGTGTATGATAGTCATCTACTTAAATGATTTTTAAAAAGCTATCATCACTGCTTGTCATACATATGATTTCTATTAGATCTATTTTTGATGAAAACTCCTTTTGATCTTCTGAAAAATGGAAAATGAACCATTGCATATCTTTCATATTTTTCAGTCGTACATGTTATGCTTGATATGTTCTTATGAAAAATAATGCCAAATCTGATAGAGATATGTCTATCCTTGGATATCATTCATCAAGCAATGTATATAGAATATTCAATGAAAAGATTTTAGTTGCAAAAATATCAAGTCGTCTTATTCTCTATGAGACTAATGATTTACTGTCAAGATACTAAGATCAAATTATATATGGTTAATCTTTTACATATAACAATCTGAAAACTTGTTAATAATTATAACAAAATTGAGTTTTTCAGAAATGCACTTAATGAAGAAAAATTGATAACTACTAAAAGACTGAATCAAGAAAAGATGAAATAGATCTTGATTCTTGCATGATTAAAAGTAAAGATCACCACTATCATTTGCTTGACTCATGAGCTTTATATTCTGTCAAATGAATGTGTAGAATTCACTCCTATGTGGTTATTTCATTAAAAAGTAGATCTATGTTAAATAACCACCATATTTAAAAATTACACATTACATATATGATAAAGCAATATGTGATTTAAAACAAGCATCAAAAGCTTGATATATAAAAGCTTAGGTAACCTTGTTGATAGAAAGTAATAGTGATAAATCTATGCATCAAAAAGAAGAATCTATGATATCTTGCTTGCTCATAGCACACATTGATGACATCATTTTTGGTTCTACTAATGAAGAGTTATATTGCAAAGTGAGTTTGAAATATGATGAATGAATTAACATCTTCTCTCAAACTCCAAATTAAGACAAACAAGAAAGGGGATCTTCATTGACCAACGTTAGTCCATAAGAAAACTCTTATAGAAGATTGGCGTGAAGAAGGTATATCTATGACCCCATCTTGTAGAAATTGTAAAGGATGAGCAAAGTAGATCTATTGTTTAAAGCTGTATTGAAGCATGATAGAATAATTATTTTATCATACAGCTAGTAGACCAGATTGTATGCTCATTATGTGACCTTGTGCAAGACTTCAATCTAACTTTAATTAATCATATTTTATTGATAACAAATACGTCATAATCTGAATTTTGATAGAAACAAACGTTTAAGATAAGTTGATTAAAACTTAGTTAACACATCTTATTGATAATTATCTTAAGCAAATAGAATCTAAACTAAATTGATTTGACCTTGATAAATCTGTCTATTGCCTCACATGCTTGTCCTTGAACTATCTTGGTTAATGAATCTATCTCTTTAGTTCAAGTGATATGTGCTTGCTTATATTTAGGCAATCTCTTGAATAAAGTGACTCAACATGCAACTATTGTCATATCTCATATTGAGTCATCTAATTAAAAAATATATATATATTGGATGAATGCTTTGTATCTTAAAGAAACTAATGACCTTCCTTCAAGAAAGAAAAATGAGAAATTTCAACTTGAAGGATATCTTCATGTAAGATACACTAAACATTCACATGCAAACAAGAGAGAGGATCTTCTTCAGCCAAAAGTTCACACATAAGAAATCTACTTTGGCTTGAAGAACATATAATGAATAGGTAATTTTAGATACCTTTCTCACAAATTAATTGAGCAAAGTCAATAACTTAAATCCTATTATGGCATGATTAAATTCTTTAATTATTAATTTTTGATATCATGTCTATATGTGTATTGACTGACTTATACTTTTAGAAATTGTTTCATGGTTTGCTCAATCTAAAATATTTCTATGGCTGTATCATAACCATGAAATACACAAGTATATGATTAAAACTCTGATTTAGAATGACTTGTGAGAAGCTACGAATTCTTGGGCATAATGAAAATAGTGTTTGCATGATATACCTCTATACGATACATTTCATTATTTCTTTATTCTGCTCTTTCATGTAGATTACTTGAGAATAACAAAAAGAGAGAGAGATAAAGAAAAGAAAATGGATATTATTCAAGAGAAGTAAAATCCAAGTAGAGGCAAACACTTCAACCTTAAGGAAAAGCAAAACAAACTTAATATATTCGACACATTTGTGAGACTTGTGTGAGCATTCTTTTGGAAGGAATAAAATCCATAATTAATTACACTTAAACAGGGAGTTTTTGAAGTAAACATTTTAACCTTTCTATATTGCTCATCATAGGGATGGTGCCAATGGGGAGGCTAGTGGTAGTACCCGGCACTATTTGACCCAACTATTCGGTGTAGGGCATATTAGGGACGGCACAAGAGGAAGGCTAGTGGTAGTACCTCGTGCCCCTTCCCAACTCCACCGGATAGGGAGCAAATAGAGTATAGAGCATAAGAAAGTTATAAATAAAAAACAAAGTAAATGAAAGTAGAATTAAGTCAAATTTTTAATCACTTGAAAACACACTTTAAGGATGAAATCATTGCAAGATTATATTTAAATAGGGGGAGTTTATTTGAAAAGAATTGATTTTGATCCTTGACATTCTTGTTCTTAGTATTTTAATGCATGACTTAACACATGGTATATTTTGCATATGGTATGATGTCTTGATTTATGGATTCTCAATATTTTGTAATGTTTCATACTTGGACAATTTGATTGAATGTTTGAATTGCTACATAACATCTTTTGTTTAGTTTTATTGAAAAGAAATTTCAGATTTATCATTCACAATCATTGTTAAAATCTGAAAGCTAAATAAAATTGTAGAAAGGAGAAGAGAAGAACATCTCTATTTAGGGAAAATAAATTGATATTGATCTATCTTTCTACTTGCCTAACTTTGATACATAATGTCCTAATACTTGTTAAAATATCCTTTATTTTGTATCGAAACTCAAAATTAAACACAAAGATTCTGAAAGTGCTTTAATGTTATTGAAATATGTATTTTTCAATCGTAACAATTTAAGATGAGCTACATTGTGAAAGATACATATCTCATATTATGACTTAGAAAGCTTCTATTGAAAATCCTATGTAATTCAGAATCCGATTTTGTATAAAAGTTTAAACTCCATATGATTACTAAATAAAATGTTAATGTAAGAAAAACAGAATTTATTTTGATTGCTCCGATACGCATCCGAAACATATCATTTCTTACCTTCAAAGTATACTAATTTTGATTCAAATGATGTGTCTTACGATGATCTTGATTGCAAGTAAATATTTTTAAATATATGACTTTATTTTAATATTTAAAAAATTTATTGAGCTTCATGTATACATTGCTGAAAAACTGTGATTAAGAAATTGAGTTCTATAAATACACATACCTCAATGATCATCTATATGTTTTTTTTTCTCTCCTACATTCTTAGAAACTACCATCAGAATATATATATATAGAGTGAATACTATAAATTTTGAATAATTCTAGATCACTCTACATTCTTGATAACATAGAATTTCAGTTTTATTCACGTTTATTATTAAATTCTGAAATTCAACCAAAGAAAAGAATGATTAAAGAAGAATGCATCTTTTGAGGGGGAGCTTTAGATATTCAGTATCTTATCCTAAAGAAACTTTAATTTGATGCATACCTTGAATTTTATGGATTGATTTTGATGAACCTCCTTATATTGCAAGACATGCTTTAAATTACCTTGAGATGAGTTCTATAAAGGTTGTCTTATCTCAAACCTTGAGTCTTATGAAAATAAGCTGAAACTTATAGAAAATATATTTTTGAGATTGACAATTTTATTGAACATTATCTTAGGATTCTAAACTCTTAAATGGAATGATCAATTGAGGGGGAGAAAGAAAATTTCAGAAGGAGAGGTCTTATTGGACTTAATTGCATAAATCTATAGCTAAAGGAGAGAGAAAGAATACTAAATGAAAAATGATCCTAATACTCTCCAATATGTATTATCTGAAATTTAATCTGAAAATCTTTATGATACACCTTGAGGCGTGTTATTTGGTTAGTATATCTTATGCATAAATCATGAACCAAATTGCAAGTTGAGCTTAAAGAGCCTCTAACTTAATGAAAAAGGGGGAGAATAACGTGTAAAATTTTCTTGAGCATCTCTTAGAAAACCTATTTTGATATTCACTAATGAGTCCTAATTGACTTGATCTTTAGAACTTAAATTGTGTGCCAATTCATATTTTTATGTATCAAATTGTTTTTTTTTGGAATAGAAGAATAAAGTCTTTAAAAGAGCTTTAAAAGAACCTTCAAAGCCTTGAACTTTATGTATACTCTAAGATATATTATAAATTGCATGAATTCATATTTTGGTATTTATGCCACAATATTTTTACACCATAAAAGAACTTTGCAATCATACTTAATATATTGTTCTTATACTCAGAAAATTAGTTAAATTGCTCTCATGTTGATAAAATACTTAATAGATTGGGCACAAGATCTTAAATGAACAAGCTTTCACACTTATTATTGAAGAGAGGTTAGATTTCCACTTCTTGAATTAACCTAAGGAAGATCCCACCTACACTTGATTAGAAAACTATCTGTGGTATCAACTTAGAAAAACTTCTTGAAAACTATCTTAATTGGCTCTGATCTGTGCTCACTAATCTGATTCCAATATTATTGCCTTAAGTTATATGATTCATATCCTTGCAATAATTTAACATTCAAATCAGAGTACAATAAGGGAAAGAAATATTTGAGTGTTCTTATCTTTGTGCTTAATGTTTCCCTATCTTTTTGATGCTGTCAAAAAGGGGGAGAAATATCTAAGTATATGCAAATATCTAAGTATATGCTCATAATGCCTTTATGCTTTGAATTGAATACAAATCAGCTTAAATTGAAATATGTTGATTGTGTTAAGCTGATTAAATCTAAAGCATTATCATGAAGTATGTTTTAAATTGAAATATGTTGATTGTGTTAAGCTGATTAAATCTAAAGCATTATCATGAAGTATGTTTTAAAAATATATGTTTTCTACTTCATGCAACTTTGCTATGTATTACTTCTAGAAAACAATATCTTTTATATTGCATATACTCCAAGTTTTGTCATCATCAAAAAGGGGGAGATTGATGACCCAAAGATTGATTCATAGATTGATTTTGATGATCACAAAACCTTGAAGTATAGATACTAATGTTTATGTTGCAAGGAGAAAGATATTTATTTTGCAAGGAACATAGCAAGTTGGAAGAACATAAGAAGGCCTCCAAAAGCTCTCAAGAAAAGTTAGAAGAAAGCTACAATTCATTGGCCCAAGTTTAAAGTTCAAAAGGTTCAAATTGGAGGAGTAAAATCAAAGGAAAAATTCGAAAGAATAGTCTTCGAGTCGACTCCTGAGGAATTCGAGTCAACTCCAATGTTTACCGAGTCGACTCCGGGGAAGTATGAGTCGACTCCTAGGAGTCACAGGCAGAAAAGTCAGAGAGCAGTTTTCGGGTCTGAAATTCGAGTCGACTCCAGTGGAACGCGAGTCGACTCCGATGGTTGGCAGGTCGACTCCAAAGAAAGCAAGAGTCGACTCTCAGCGGTACATAAAGAAAAAGTCAGAGAGCATTTCATGGACTCTGAGATTCGAGTCGACTCCCGCATTGCACGAGTCGACTCCGAGACTCCGCGACCATCAACAGACAGAAAACCAAGTTACTGCCTCTGAGATTCGAGTCGACTCCCAGACAGCTCGAGTCGACTCCAAGACAAGCCTCACGTCAAAAGGCAGAAGACCAACTTTCGGAAACTGAGAGTCGAGTCGACTCCGAGGAAATTCGAGTCGACTCCAAGACTGGATGAGCCAAAAGACAGAGGATCGGGAGTTCGGGCTCTGAGATTCGAGTCGACTCCCAGGACAGTCGAGTCGACTCGAGTGGATCAAATTCAAAATTGGATCCACGGACTTCAGTGGATGAGCCGACTCCGAAATTGCCAAGTCAGCTCCAGAAGTTGGCGAGTCGACTCCAGGTTAAGACGAGTCGACTCCCAGTCGAGGCAAGCACATTAATTCAAATTTGGAACAGTGGCCGAGTCGTCTCCGGTAAAACACGAGCCGACTCCTGCAACAGGCGAGTCGACTCCTGATCGCGCGAGTCGACTCCGATCCCAACGGTCATATTGTCAGGAGGTGCAGACTGGTTCCAACGGCTCTATTTTTGTCTCTAACGGCTATATTCTTGTTTCCACGCCATCTAAAGCTATAAAAAGCAAGAAGAGAGCTTGGGGAGAACTTATGGAAGTGGGAGAGATCATCTAGGAAAGAGATCTCAAAGAGATTACAAAGGAAATCTCCCATAAGCACAAAAGGGCCATCCAAAGCGAAATAGAGAGAAGAAGAGCATCCAAGAGAATCCCAAAGCTTCCTCTCCATCCGTGTGCTGCCTCAGTGATCCTCTACCTCGTGCCAAATCAGAAGAGGGTCAAGTAAAGAAGAAGCCGAGCTCCTCCATCTTCAAAACTCGTTTGAGGGCTTCTCTTTACTCTATTTGTTTATATTGTTATATTTGCTTGCTTAAGAAGCTTTGATTTGTTTTTATTCTTTGTTTTAATATCTTGTAACTTGATTCAATCAAGGGATTGAATCAAGGGGTTAAAGGTTTGTTGGTGAGCCAAAGGGAAAACCAACGGTGTAAGGTTTGTTGGTGAGCCAAAGGGAAAACCAACGGGGTTTAGGTTTGTTGGTGAGCCGAGGGTAAAACCAACGTGTAAGGGTTCGATTGTGATCCCGGGAAAACAATCGGGGGTGGTTCTAGTCGGTGAGCCTGGGAAAACCGACCGAGTTCGTTGTTATCTCGCAAAACAACAAGTTGGGTTGTGAGCTTGTAAAACAACCGGCTGTAATCTGTAGGATTATAGTGGAATTCCCAAGAGGTCTTGGGGAGTGGATGTAGGTGCTGGGGTGCACCGAACCACTATATGTTTATTGTGTTTGTGATGCTTTTTGTCATTGTCTAACTTGCTTACTTAGATATATTGCTTGCTTAACTCGTATCTACGCATCCCTTAGTTGCAAGCATACTCAATTTACTTAATCAAGTCCCATTTAATAAATCATACTGTTGCTAAGTTTAAATTCCACTGTGCATCTATATAACTTAGCATAGTTAATCAAAAAGTCTTAGAAGTAGTTTAAAAGTTTTAAAAGACCCAATTCACCCCCCCCTCTTGGGTTGTATCTACTGGGCAACAGAGATAATGAGCCTCGAGGTATCGAATCCACTTAGAACAAATTACCTTGTGCTTTAAAAGTTTTCTTTTTATTGATTCCCTTTACATTTTAATTCAATATATTTTCTCCCCCTTTTTGTCATCATAGCAAAAAGGCAGAAAGCACAGTAAGAGACAAGAACTCAAGAATGCACAATTTTTGAAAAGAATTTCTACTCATTGTATTTATCCAAAATTGAGTACAAGTGTGATTACATATCAAGTGAGTCCTCAAGGGACTGTACATCATAAAGTAAAAAGAACAAAAGATACTAGGGTTTCTTTGTGGTGGAGGATGTGGCTCCCTTGCTCAGTCTAGTGTGTTGGATGACCATGCTTAACCCCTCATTAATGTTCCTCAGTTGTTCGAGTATCTCCGAGGTGGTTTTAGACTGAATCCTCGATATGCTGTTCACATTTTCTTGGAGGGTGTCAAGTTTGAAGATCAGTGCATTGGCTAGTCTCTCAGCACCCTGACTCTGGTTGCCTAGTTCATGTTTGATGCTATCTCGCATCTCCCTTGTGTCGTCCTTGACGTCACTTATGTTCCAGTATTGACCTTGAACTAGGCTTCGAATGTTGAAGATCTCCTCCTTCAGATTTGCAACCATCTCTGTCACGGCTGCTAAGGAGGGTACTAGCTCGGTGGAGAGAGTACTCTAAGGACCTCGGAGCTCCCTCAGTAGATCATCTCGCAGATCCCTCACGATCTCCTGCCGCAACTCCCGGAGCTGCTCAGAAGATATGCGGACCTCCAGTGGCTGCTGCTGAGTGAATGGGGCAGTGGAGGTGGAGGGCTCTGTATGTGCAGGACCAGAGGTAGAAGGATGGTGGTCCTGGTCATGATCAGAGGTAGGAGAGTGATGAGTGGTAGGGTCAGAAGAAGTGGATGGTCTCCGTACCCAGACTCCCTCTACCCTATGAAATCCCATCCTATGAAGAGTCCCCTCACTCATGCGATCTGTGTAACGCAGTGAGCGAGAGGGTTCCCCCTCAGGAATGGGGACCTCTAACTCCCTAAATATTAAAGTAAACAGCATGCCATAGGGAAGACTGAGCCTAGGTTTATCTAGAGGCTCACAGAGGTACTTGTAGATAAGTTTGGGGAAGTTGATAGGAGTGTCCTGGAGTATATCGTACATCAGGGCTAGGTCCCTCTCTGAGATAAAGTCAAACCTCCCAGTCTTTGGGAAGAGAGTCCTAGAAATGACACTAAGGAGAAGCCGCATTTCAGCCGACAGCTGATTTGCGAACACCTCCTCTATGGGGGACTGTGGAGGACTCCCTAAGACTGCTGTAATGGCCTCAGTCCTATCTAGAGGGTGAGTGGGAGAGATCCCTTCTTGGAAAGATGGAGGACTTGAGAAATGAAGTCCTCCGAGATGAATATAGGGACACCTGCTATGGTTCCCTGGATACCACCACTACCCCGGGCTACAGTCCCATAAAACTCCCTAACTAACCCCGGGTAAGTTGGAAGGTCTAAGGAACAGAAAAACTCTAGCCCTTGTGCCCTAAGACGATGCCCTAGGGTGAAGCCTTCCCGGGAGAGGAAGTCAAAGTCGACTTTCCTCCTGGTGGAGACCGCCTTCCCGGTGCACGGACGCGAGGGAACCGGCCTAGGCAGGGAAGAAACCGGAGGTGGTGGCCTCACGGGTTCATTCCGAGCCTTGGACCGTCGCTCGGCCCCGCTCGCGGAGATGGGTCTCTTTCGGCTTGGGACAACTGCTTTCCTAGGCATTTTTGACCTAACGACGGGGAAGGACACGGAAACTAGGAGGAAAGCTCGACGGAAAAGACCTAGAACGGGTCGGAGACGAGGTCGGAGACGGCTCTAGGGTATTGGAACAGTGTCGGCTGTGAATAGAAGTGTCGATTGAACGTTTCGATTAGGGTTAAAATATGGGATTCCCGACCTCGAGTCGACTCCAGTAAGTCGCGAGTCGACTCGACCTAGAGTCGACTCCAAAATATGTGCGAGTCGACTCCCCCATGATGCCATCGACCTCGAGTCGACTCCGAAATATGCGCGAGTCGACTCGAACTCTGGCACGCACCCAAAAATCATGTTATTTTCGTGCCGCAAGAGATAGTTATAGACTTATCCATGATTTAGGAGCTGAATTGATGATCATAGATAAGAAGTCCTATGTTTACCTTAGACTAATCCTCAAAATCTATGAATTAGAGGAGAGTATCACGAGAATGGATCAATCACTCCTAACCCTCTTCGAAGTATGCAAAATCGATCCTCACACAGGGGTTTTGTGAAGATATCAGCAAGTTGATCATCAGTACACACAAATTGAAGTGTCACATCACCATTCAGTACATGATCTCTTATGAAGTGATGTCTTATCTCAATATGTTTAGTTCTTGAGTGCTGAATTGGATTTTTAGTTAGATTAATGGCACTTGTATTATCACAATTAATGAGAATTTTATCTTGTTTAATGCCATAATCTTCAAGTTGTTGTTTAATCCACAAGATTTGAGCACAACAACTTCCGGCAGCAACATATTCGGCTTCCGCCGTAGATAGTGCAACCGAGTTTTGTTTCTTGCTAAACCAAGAGATTAAATTTTCTCTTAAGAATTGACATGACCCACTGGTGCTTTTTCTATCAAGTTTACAACCAGCAAAATCTGAATCTGTATACCCTATTAAGTTTATGCTAGATTCTTTAGAGTACCATAAACCTATATTTTTTGTTCCTATTAGGTATTTAAAGATTCTCTAAACTGCAATTAAATGTGATTCCTTAGGATTAGATTGATATCTAGCACACATGCATACACTAAACATGATATCAGGTCTACTTGCAGTGAGATATAATAAAGATCCTATCATACCTCTATACATCTTTTGATCTACTGATTTACCTGATTCATCTTGGTCTAGTTTGCATGATGAACTCATGGGTGTGCTGATTGACTTGTTTCCTTCCATATCAAACTTCTTAAGCATCTCCTTGATGTATTTAGCTTGATTGATGAAGATCCCTTCTTCAGATTGTTTGATTTGGAGCCCGAGGAAATAGTTCAGCTCTCCCATCATGCTCATTTCAAATTCACTCTACATTAGGTCAGCAAATTCTTCGCAGAGGCGATTGTTAGTAGCACCGAAAATAATATCATCTACATAAATCTGAACTACTAACATATCTTTGTTTTTTCTTTTTAAAAACAATGTTGTATCAACGTTCCCTCTAGAGAATTCATGATCTAACAGAAATTTGCTAAGTCTTTCATACCATGCTCTAGGTGCTTGTTTCAAACCATAAAGTGCTTTGTTTAATTTATACACATGATTGGGGTATTGATGATTTTCAAAACCAGGAGGTTGTTCTACATACACCTCCTCATTAATATACCCATTCAAAAAGGCACTTTTTACATCCATTTGAAATAATTTGAAATCTTTAGAGCATGCAAATGCTAGTAACAATCTAATTGCCTCAAGTCTAGCTACAGGAGCAAAGGTTTCATCAAAGTCTATATCTTCTTCTTGATTATAGCCCTTTGCTACTAGTCTAGCCTTGTTCCTAATCACAATTCCATTTTCATCAAGTTTATTTTTATATATCCATTTGGTTCCTATTATTGAGTATTCAGAGGGTCGTTCAACTAGGTTCCATACCTTGTTTCTAGTAAATTGGTTTAGTTCTTCTTGCATTGCATTTATCCAATTTTACATCCTTTTCAGCTTCTTCTATGTGTTTAGGTTCAAAGTGTGAGACAAATGCTAGATGATTATTTAAGTTCCTAAGAGATGCTCTAGTCCTAACAGGTTGAGATGGATCATCTAAAATTAATTCCTTAGGATGCCCATGAGCATACCTCCAAGTCTTAGTCAGCCCATGATCCACAATTGCCTCTTGGCTTGTTGATGCATTTCCAATTAGTTTTTGTTCATCTTCTTGTAATGTCATCTCATCAATCTTTTCTTCAAGAATTTCTGCATCATCATCAGGAACAACTCTCTTGCTAGAAGAGATATCATTAGTATACTCTATATGTTTTACTTGATATAGAATATTCCAAAAAGATACCTTCATCAGATTTAGAATCAAATTTACCTAAGTTATCCTTGCCATTATTATGAATGAAACACCTACATCCAAAAACATGAAAATAGTTTACTTTGGGCTTTCTATTTTTCCAAAGTTCATAAGGTGTTTTCTTTATGATGGGTCTCAATAAAACTCTATTTAATATATAACATGATGTATTAATGGCTTCTCCCCAAAAATACTTAGGGAGGTTACTTTCACATAGCATGGTTCTAGCCATTTTCTCTAGGGTTCTATTCTTTCCTTCTACAACTCCATTTTGTTGTGGTGTCCTAGGTGCAGAAAAAATATGAGTTATCCCCTTTTTACTACAAAATTCATCAAATAGATGATTTTCAAATTCCGTTCCATGGTCACTTCTAATAGGTATGACTGAAGCATCTCTAGCATTAGTTACTTCCTTATGAAATTTCTTAAATACAGAAAATGCTTGATCTTTATGAGCTAAGAACATGACCCAAGTATATCTAGAAAAATCATCTACAATAATAAGACCATATTTGTTTCTACCTAGACTTGTGGTTCTAGTTGGTCCAAATAGATCCATGTGTAGTAGTTCAAGAGGTCTAGAGGTAGAGACACAATTTATGGATTTAAAGGAGTTCCTTGATTGTTTGCCATATTGACAAGCTTCACAAATTTTATTTGTCTCAAATTTTAGTTTTGGCAAACCTATTACAGAATCTCTTTTAACTAACTTAGATATTGTATCCATACTTGCATGTCCTAATTTACGGTGCCATACTTGCATCATTAACCTTAGTATCACTAGCAACTAAGCAAGGACTGTTTTTAGCAAGATCATCTAGATCTACTACATAGATATTTCCATGTCTTATTCCTTTGAATACTAAGCTATTATCAATTGAGTTGGTTATGATGCATAAGGATGGTTTAAACAGAACATCAAAACCCTTATCACATAATTGACTTATGCTAAGTAAGTTATGTTTAAGACCATCTACTAATCGTACATTATCAACAAAGGTTGAGGAGGTGATTTGTACTTTACCTATACCAACGATGTGACCCTGGTTATTGTCTCCAAATGTCACTGCACCTCCCTTTTTAGGCTCAAGGGAGAAGAAGGTCACCCGTCATGTGTCTTGAGCAACCACTATCCAAGTACCAACAGTTTTTGTCGACCTTGGTTGCAAGACACTCTTACACAAGAAAATCATACAATTTTAGGTACCCAAGTTTTCTTGGGTCCTTCATGATTAGTAATGTTGGTTCCTTTTGGAACCCAAACCTTTTTAATTTTTCTTTTAGCTTTTCCTTTTCTATGATCACACACAATAGCTTTATGTCCTATTTTTCCACAGCAAAAATAGGTTATATTCTTAATTTTGCTTTCCCTTGCTTTTACAAAGAAATTACTAAGGAGCTTTTGCTTATTTTTAGGTTTATACCCTAAACCAGCTCTATTGAACACAGCTCCTTGATTATTAAGTATCATTTCTAATTTTTCAGAACTATATGTAAACTTTTCTACAAAAGGTTTGTATTTTTCAAGTTCTTGTGCCAACTTTTGTTTTTCTGTTTTTAGTGCGTTTAAGTCTTTTGTGAAATTATCTTTAATAGTTTGTTTATCCTTTTTAAGTTCAGAAATTTTCTTGGTTAGTTTTTCGTTATCTTTAATTAAGGTATTCATTTTTTGAATTAACATTTGCTTGCTTGTTTTAAGTTCTAAATTTTCTTTAATGATAAAATCCTTATCCTTAACTAATTTATCGTATTTATGAAGGTGAGATTGATTGGTTAGTTTTAGCTCTTTATTTTTAAGATTTATTATTTTATATTCATCCATTAATTCATTAAACGCATCATACAATTCATCAAAGGTAAAATCTAAATGCGTTTCAGATGTTACCTCATTTTCGTTTGCCATAAAACAGAGGTTGGCCTTTTCCTCTTGTTCCTCATCCGATGATGATGATGATGAATTGAAATCCGATAGGATGGAGACGAGGACTTTCTTTTTCTTATACTTGCTGCCCTTCTTGAGCAAAGGACAGTCTGCTCTGAAGTGTCCCGGCTTCTTACATTCATAGCATCCGATTCCCTCATTTTTCCTTTTCTTACCTTTATCCTTGTAATAGGAACTTGAGGGACCTCTCCTTTGATGAAAGGACTTCTTTCGGTTGATGAATTTTCTGAACTTACGCACGAGAAGAGCCTCATCATCATCTCCCTCATGATCCTCTTCTTTACTGCTGCTATTGCAAGATAAATCCTTGTTAGAAGAAGTAGATTTGAGAGCTATTACCTTTTTCTTATGAGAGGATTCTTCTTCGCTGTGTTGTTTCATTGTGAGCTCGTGCGTCATTAGGAATCCAAAAAGCTCCTCAAGTGGAAGCTTGTTCAAGTCCTTGGCTTCTTGGATTGCCGTAACCTTGGCCTCTCATGACTTTGGCAAACATCGAAGAACTTTTCTGACAAGGTCACTATTAGTATAATTTTTGCCAAGGCTTTTTAAGCCATTGACAATGTCAGTAAATCTAGTAAACATGCAAGTGATAGTTTCATTGGAATCCATCTTAAATAATTCATACTTATGAACTAGTATATTTATTTTGGATTCTTTTACTTAATTTGTGCCCTCGTGGGTCACTTTAAGTCTATCCCATATCTCTTTTGCAGAATTGCAAGTCGAGACTCTATTGAATTCATTTCGGTCTAAAGCACAATAAAGCACATTCATTGCTTTGGCATTTAGTTGTGCCTTCCTTATATCATTGTCATCCCAATCCTTTTCAAGTTTGGGTATAGTAACACCCTCTACAAAAATTGATGGAATGTATGGTCCATTAAGTATGGTGGTCCACATCTCATAGTCTTGTGCTTGGATAAATATTCTCATCCTAGCCTTCCAATATGAGTAGTCGGTTCCATTGAAGAATAAAGGTCTATGGGTGGACTGGCCCTCAATATGAGAAGATCCAAATGGGGTTGTCATTTTGATCTTTTACTCTTTTGGTAGAAGAGTTCCGGCTCTGATACCACTTGTTGCCCAGAAAGACAACCCAAGAGGGGGGGTGAATTGGGTTTTAAAGTAATTATTGCAATTAAAAACTTTGTGAGTAACTAATTAAAACTTAATTGCAAGTGGATTAATTAGTTGCTATATGCAGTGGATGAAGGAAAAGGAAGAGACAATGAAACAATCACAAACACAAGCAATTTTATAGTGGTTCGAAGCTAACCCTTGCTCCTACGTCCACTCTCCAAGCCTCACTTGGGAGTTCACTATAATCCCTCGGATTACAGCCGGTTGTTTTACAAGTTCACAACCCAACTTGTTGTTTTACGAGATCACAACGAACTCGGTCGATTTTCACAGGCTCACCGACTAGAACCTCCCGATTGTTTTTCCGGGATCACAATCAAACCCTTACACCGTTGGTTTTAACCTCGGCTCACCAACAAACCTTAACACTCTTGATTCAATCCCCTGATTGAATCAAGTAAGAAACAAATAGGTTGAAAAATAAAAAAGGAAGCTTCTCAATAAGCGTATTTAAACAATATAAACGAGGAAGAGTAAGAAGCCCTCAAACTGATTTTGGAGATGGAGGAAGGGGCTTTTCAAACTCTTTGACTCCTCTTGAATTTGATGTAGACTTGCTGTCAGGAGGAGAGCCTTGAATGTGAGGAAGACGGTTGGAGAGTTGACTTCAATGCACTTCTTCCTTCTTTTTCTTGTAATCACTCTAGAGAGGCTTTGGTTGATGGAAATCCCTTTTGCTTTGAATGGAGTCTCTCTTTCTTACTCTATTACTGTTCACTCAGGCTATTTAAGCCATTTTCCAAAAAAATAGCCGTTAGACACAGATTGAAGGCCGTTCTGCACATTCTGCAACTCCTGACAAAATGTCCGTTGGGATCGGAGTTGACTCGCTCGATCAGGAGTCGACTCAAGTGTTGCTGGAGTCGACTCATGCTTTACTGGAGATGACTTGGCCACTATTCAAAATTCGAAATAAAGTGCCATCCCGTTCTGGAGTCGACTCGGCTGAACCTGGAGTCGACTCGCCAATTGTCCGGAGATGACTTTCCCTTCTGGAGACGACTCGATCTTCAGGATTCCAAAATCATCCTCTCGATTTTATTTCCTCGAGTCGACTCGGATTTCCTTGGAGTCGACTCGGCTCTCAGAGCCTGAAAGACAGGTCTTCTGTCTTTGAACTTGAACTGTCTCGGAGTCGACTCGGACTTTGCGGGAGTAGACTCGGCTCTCAGACACCGAAATACCGATCTTCTGTCTTTGGAGTTGAACTGCCTCGAAGTCGACTCAGACTTTGCGGGAGTCAACTCGGCTCTCAGACACGAAATACCGGTCTTCTATCTTTGGAGTTGAACTGCCTTGGAGTCGACTCGAACTTTGCGGGAGTCGACTCGGCTCTCAGACACCGAAGTTGGCTCTCTGACTTTTAGCCTTGCATTTCTCTGAGAGTCGACTCTTGCTTCCTTAAGAGTCGACCTGCCAACCGTCGGAGTCGACTCGAGTTCTTCGGGAGTCGACTCGGCTCTCAGAGTCCAAAGTGGCTTCTCTGTCTTTCTGTCTGTTACTCCATGGAGTCGACTCATACTTTGCTGGAGTCGACTCGGCAAGCATCGGAGTCTACTCTAATTCTTCAGGAGTCGACTCGGTGACAGGGTCTGAGATTTATCTTTCTGTCCGGCTGTCTGTTCTCAGTCGGAGTCGACTCGTAATGTGCCGGAGTTGACTCGAGCTTGTGCCAGTGCTTCTGATACGCTTGGAGTCGACTCGTAATCTTCCAGAGTCGACTCGAGATTCAGACTTTGGTTCAAATTGATTTCTATACTTAGCCAAAGTGTATTGAACCAAAGCTAGAGACACTTAAACATAAATTCACAAATATTTGACTGAAACACTAGATTGAATTCATTAGTATAACATAAGATATACTCAAATGCTTTGAGCTCATCAAAATCAAATAGGGTTATAATCAATCACTCCACAAATCTGAAATCATTAACATGTTTAGATTAGATCTAAAGTGCTTTTTATGATTGATTTAATTGCTGATTATGCATGATTAAGTAGATCTGAAATTTTGGATACATATGATGCATGTTTGTGTTAGGATTAGTAACATGGATAAATCTGAAATCATAATATTGTTTAGATTAGATCTAAATAAAGTTTATGATTCATATGATCTCTGATTTTAATGAACAAATCAGATCTGAAAATAAAAGTGAAAAAATAAATACATAAGATATATGTTGTTTGTATTAATTCATATTGTTATGTATATGTGATGCATGAACATAAAACATAATTCTTTGGGCATATGGGTTAGCTTGAATCAAGTTCTTAGGATTGGGTTAGACCTAAGGTTAGAATCAAACATGGTCTAATTAGAGTTAATTGATCAAATCTAATTAAGTAGTAACTAGATTAGGTCAAGAAAACTCTAGGTTAAATACAATAGTTGTAGATTGATCAATTCCATGTCTTTGATTAGACCAAGATGGAACTTGATTTAGGCTCAGAGGTGTAGCCCGAGTCATTTGAGTAATCAAATCGAAATTGATTAACCAATCGGTGTCTAAGGTAAGTTTGGCAGTTTTGACCGGTGGTTTTTAATTGGGAGCTACTCGCATTGATTCGTCTTTGTCGAGTTAATGGTATATCCCTTCCACCGATCTCACTTACCTAGCCGACATGGTCAATCACATTTTGATTGGATCACTTAATGATTCGAGTTAGCCCATGCCTTAAGAAAAATCAGTATGACTGATTTAGGTGTCTCCTTAACCGGTTTGAGTCTAATCTGATTTGGTGAAGTCAGTGGGAGAAATTAGACTAACCGGATCTTCTCATCTATCCTAATTATGAAATTTTCTAAAATTATTAGGTCCTTAAAATGAAATGGTTATGGGGGTAACTAGGTCATTGCCTTCCATTAAGTTAGGTGATAATGGGTCCTATGTTTTGATAATTATTGGAGGCGCCACACGCCTGGTACTTATCAAGCATTAGAATTGTCATTCAATATATGATGAGTTAAGTGTACCTTCAATCGGCGGTCAGGTGAGCCGAGCCACACTCGGACTTGGTCGTCTATTAGTTGATTAGACTTAACCCTATCATTTAATGGTTGGACCTGACTAGGGTATTCGGTGGAGGCGCCACACGCCTGCCGGAAAACCTACGGCAAAATCATCACTAGAAGTTGCTTGATGAAGTAATTGGTTAAGAACCTACCAATAGGTGCATATGGGTTGACCGAGCTACACTCGGGCCTATATGTGATCTATTGGGTTCTAGTGCCCACTAAAGAATTAGGAGTAATTTTTTGAATTAGAGGTAGAGGCTACCAATTTGTATAAAATAGTGGAAATACCTTTAGACTAAAGTCCAAGTCTATTAAGTTTAGTCAATTCATATACTAATAGCCAAATTTTTTTTATGCAGAAATGGCCACTAATTTGTCACTTCGCTCATTGTTGGACAATGACAAGTTGACTGGTCCAAATTTCAATAATTGGCATAGAAAACTGAAAATAGTGCTAGAGCATGAGAGGATCCTTTATGTGATAACGGATCAAGCACCTGAGCAGCCCGCTGCTAATGCATCAAGATCGGCCAGAGACACTTATCAGAAGTGGCTCAGTGACCGGATCACTGTTCGATGCATCATGTTGGCAGCAATGAGTGATGAGTTTAGTAGGCGTTTTGAGAATACGCAGCCGGAAGATATCATTCAAGTGTTGAATGAATCATTCGGCGTTCCTGACGATGTTGAGAGGCACGAAACTAGTTGTGCCATCTTCAGCGCCTGAATGAAAGATGGGACCTCGGTAACTGATCATGTACTGTACATGATTGAGTTGATCGAGCGTCTAAGCTCTCTTGGCTTTCTCCTTCATGATCAATTGGGGAAGGATGTCATACTAAACTTATTGCCTGGATCATACTGATAGTCAATTTTAAAGACCACGCAATAGCACGTATCTAGTAGGATAGTGATTACGGGTATCGATCCACAAGAATTGGAGTATAGTTATTTTTCTTTAAAAAAAATATTTAAAAGAAAAAGTTTGTGAAGAAAATTAAACTAGAAATTTAATAAGAAATGCAATTAAAATGATATCAGTTTGGGAGAACCTAGGGCAAGAAATTCACCACTAACATCGGAACAAAGATTAATTATATTTTAATTTATTCTTGGATTAACATGCAAATTGGCTACAAGCCTAATAAGCATTCGAATAGAAATTCACAAAAGTAATTTAGGCATAATCCATCTTCAGTTGGCATGAAATGTCTACCCTAATCTAAGGTGGCAGCACATCGCATCTTCCCTAAGCATGGACTATCTTATATTTACTTAGTGATCATGAAGAACAGTTGTATAAACTTCACATTTAAAATCACAGAAATTAAACATGAAATAAAAGAAGATATTCATTAAAAACAATAAGTTCATACAACTCCAAGAACATAAAATAAAATATAAAAATCCGTGTCCCTTTGTTAGGGCTGCATCCAGCCCTGGAGAAGAGCTTAGCCCTGCATGGAGAATTGAACAGCCGCAGCAGTAGAGAAGGCTTTCATCGTGACCTGTTCTTCTTTCTTTCTTCCTCTGGCGACTTCCATTGAAGAAACTCCCTCTTAGCACTTCATTTTTTTATATAGGAGAAATCATTCCCGAAATGCCCCAAAGACTTCTCTCCCTCCTTCTATTATTTTTTTCTTTTGTGTGGAACTCCCCTCCTCCGAAGAGATCCTGGAACCGGACCCCCCAAGCTTGCCTTCATCTTCACGCGTTGATTCCCTTTTATAGCCTTCACCTGGGTGGGCGGATAAGGTTGATTGAGCTGATCTGCCGTTGGGAAGATGAGCTGAGATTTCTTCAACGTTGAGGAGATGCGGCTGGTAGTTGATCCGGAAGTTGTGTTGATTGCTGGTCCCTTGAAGTTCGCCGAACGACTGGATTGGTTTGTTGAAGTCAGCTTAATCCTCGGTTGCAGGGGATGGCGTGGATGACAGGTTGAGCTTACAGCCGAGATGGAGATGTGGGAGGCTTGAAATCGGTGGATATGGCTGAAAATAGAGGATCTTTTGGAACGAATTTGATAGACTGGTTCTCATGGAATGTTGAGATTGAAGTCGGGAAGTTGTTTGGATGGATTCGGAAGATTAAGCTGTTGAGAACGGAAGAAACGGTTGAAGCTTGGTGGTTCTGTTCTGCTGAAACAAGGGATGTAATCCGAAATGATGGAGTTGGGATAAGGATGCTTTCGTTGGGAAGAAGATGATGAGGCTCATTCGGAACAGGGGATTGGTTGGAATTGGTTTTGAAACAGGGGAATTTGGAGAAGAAATGGTTAAGATTTGTTCGGGATGCTATCCTGGCTGGCAGCAGGATGGGTCGAATAAGGATGAGAAGAAATCCTATCCGTGGGAGATAAGTATGGCTGGAGATGAAGATGCTGGGAGATACACTTGAGAAGATCTAATCCGGATGTTGGGAGAAAATTTGGTTTGATTCGTGGACGTGAAGGAATCTGTGGACGAGAAAGTCGGTGAGCTGGGAACTAGAATTCATTGGCTGAAGTCGGCTTGATCCTTGGAGCTCGGATGGCGAGGACGTGGAGAAGGGATCTCGGACGGCTGCTAGCTTCCAGACGTTGTGAAGATGAGCTGATGAGCTTGGGAGTTTGGATTCGGCTGGATGCTAAGAAAACTTGGTTCCGGGATGCAGGGGATTAAGGTGAACTGGTTGTTGAGATGCTCGGACGCGGGCGTTTGAGAGGAAGGTTGATATGAAGTTGGCTGGAATCGAGCTCTGAGGAGATGAGGATGTTGAGAGGATCTCGGCTAGATCGGGATTTGTGGATGAAGGAATTTGAATGGGATGAAGCTGGGAGTTAATCCGGAAGGGGAGATGGGATAATGATGAAATAGGGGAAGCGGAACGGCTGGGAAGTTCAGTTCCTGGGATTCTTTTTGATATGGATGAAGGGAAGAAATGATTCGTGAGCTGGGAGTTTGGTTGGATTTGTGAGGTGCGGGAGATCACAAGTGGTCGCTGGGAACAGGTCCATTTAGCTGGAAATCGGAGATTTGATGGATGGATGATATGGGAAGCAAGATGAATGGCTGAGATGGGATGAGACTTTGGGATTCGTGCAATTAGGTGATATGCTTTGAGATATGAGAAACAAATAATTGAAGGAATTTTATTAAAATAGGATCATGTGGGAAAAGAGTTGGAATGAGTGAGAAGAAATTTAGGTGAACGTATGAAGAGTCAGGAATTAATGAGAAGCACTAATTGAGCTTGACTTGACCTGCATGCATTAAAATTAATAAATAATCAAATCAAACTTGAATTACCTTTGATAATTCATTAAAATGCACTGGTGAAGGTAATACATTTTTTAGTTGAATTTACAAAATATGTGAATTAAAATAATGATGAGTGTTATGAATGAAAGGTTAATTTATGCATTATTTAGCACTTATCACACCCCCCAACCTGCATTTTGCTAGTCCTCGAGCAAAATAAAAACTAACTCACTTTCGCAGGAATCGCGATTGCATTTACCGTATGCAATAAGGCTTTAAACCCCTAAGTGGCCCTAGTGAACGAGTTTTGTCTCGTGAGGGTTTCCGGCTCAGATACCCACAAACTATTGTCGAAAGAATTTATTTTATTATTTTATAAAATCTAATTTCAAATGCATTAATGCCAAGAATTTCAAAAGCATACAAAGTTTTAATTACTAAGTCAGCCTAAATCCTAGGTCAGTATGCAATTGAGGTCATTAAGTTTCCGTTAGGGAGTTGTAAGACTTTTTATACATGGGTGCTTGGTGAAATTTGGACTATACACAAGCTAAGGCTTTAGATCATCCAAAATACTGATAAAGCTAGTAGTTTCCAAGAATTGGTCAGATAAGACCTATTCACTGATTCAAAATCATCGTATCTTGCAGGATTTCGAGAATTGTGGATGTTTACTTTAATACCTCATGGGCTTTATCTGTAATATTCCAGTTTACTCGAATTTTTACAACGACGGCTTTCACACTATCGTCTTTTTCAAGGTCAAATATTATTTTCTCTTTCTCTTTTTTTTTCTTTTTCTTTTATTTATTTTGTATTTATAAATAAATTATGCACTTCTACTCTTGTAATGATTCCTCCGTGTAGCGAGCATTCAGTCAACAACTCCCACGCCAGATGGCATAAGGTGTTGGGCATCAAGACTCCCCTACGAACCTATGCTCGGGTTCCTCATACAAGCCCGCTGACCTTTGACAATAGGTAGCCCTTTTCGATGTACCTGACTAAATTCACCTCTCTTTTTTTTTTTTATAATAGTGAATTAGATAGGTATGATTCATCAGGACTCAAGGTTGCTACCAGACTTAACAACATCATGTTGAACCTAACCCTTAGAAGTGCAGGCCATGTGTGTTGTGAAATTCCAAAGTAAAAATTATCTTACAACTCAATAAAAGAACTTTTAATGAAAAGAACTCAAATTGACTTACTCCTGACTAGTCATTGGGCTTATTAGATTTTATATACTTTGTGTGTTTATCATGTCAGCACTAAGGCATAGAAATTAGTTTTTTTTTTTTGAGATAAACTTATTTAAAAATACGAAAATGTGAAAAATTTCGAATCCTATACCCCCCAACTTAGATCTGACATTGTCCTCAATGTTTATGTATTTATTTATTGTTGCCCAGAGATGGTCACCCAAGAGGGGGGTGAATTGGGTGTTTTAAAAACTTTTGACTAATTAAAAATAAAACACACGAATATATGCACTAAAGTAAAGAAGGAGGAATGAGAAAGGTCAATCGCAAACACAAGGTTTTATAGTGGTTCGGAGCTTCCACTGCTCCTACATCCACTCCCCAAATCACCTTTGGGAATTTTCACTATAATCCACGATTACAGTACGGTAGTTTTGCGAGTTTACTACCCAACTCGTTGTTTTACACCGGGCTCACAACAAACCCTATAACCCCCAATTTCACTTAGACTTGGGACGCCTTTTCCTTGTTCCAAGTCCCTTGACTGGAACAAGCACCACAACGAAAGAGTTTACAAAAGAAAGGAAAAGCTCTAAAAAGCAAATATTGCAATTATGAACAATAGAACCCGGAAGAATCCTTTTGCCGTTGGAAGCGTGGGAGATATTGATTCTTCCGATGTGGAGCGCGTAGGATTGAGTGTGAGCTTTGAATCCCAAGCGCACGAGAGTGATTGAGCTTGAAATCACTTGGGAAGCTTGAAAACACTTGATTTCTTCACTTGAATGCACTCACTCCCTTGAACTTTTCTTTCTTACTTCTCTCTTGAATGATCTAGCTTTGGGTTGGTGAAGAGTTGTTGAGAAGCACTTAAGAGGTCCCTTTTATAGCCCAAAAAACAAATATAGCCGTTAGAGACAAAGAAAGAAAGATTTGAAATTCAAACCAAACCTGAAAAGCTGTCAGTCGCGTCCCAGTCACTCCGGGGACGTCTCTGCTTCAACGGGAGACGTCTCGGCTACAAGATTTTACTTTTTCCGTTGTCTGGGGTCGACTCGGCACTTTCAGGGGACGTCTCGGCTTGTTTGCACTTTTTGAATGGGGACGACTCCGCTGATCTGGGGACGACTCCTCTTCTTTATCTCCGAAGAACATGTCCTCTGGTATTTCCTGAGAGAGTCGACTCCGCTCCTTCAGGGGACGTCTCGGGTTGTCTGCACTTTATGCATGGGGACGACTCCGCTGTCTCAGGGTCGACTCCGCTTCCTTATCACCCAAAAAACCATTCTCTGGAAAACCCTGAGAGAGCCGTCTCCGCTATCTTGGGGACGACTCGGGAAGTCTCCTTTTTACTTGCGAGGACGACTCGGCTTACTGTGGGGACGTCTCGCGCATATCTCTTGAAAACTGCCTTTCTGCCGCCACTGAGAGAGTCGACTCCGCTACTGAGAGAGTCGACTCTGCTAACGCGGGGACGACTCGGCAGGTGTCGGGGACGTCTCCAAGTGTGCCGGTTCTTCCTGTTTGTGCCAGAGACGTCTCTGAAACTATCCGGAGACGTCTCGGCTGTCCCTGATCTGTTTTCTTTAACTCAAAATATTCTTCAATAAATTCATAAAAATTATGGAAACTTGCCTAGACATTTCTTAACAATATTCTTAATAAGACACATGAATTCCTCAATTAAATTGTTAAGATATAATAGAATTTTACTCTAGTGTTTTGTATTCATCAAAATCTATTAGGGGGTCAACAATCTCCCCCTTTTTGATGATGACAAAACACTGAGTATATGCAAAATTTGAGATTTAAACATATACACAGTATTTGATCAGATGTACAAGTATAATGTTTTGATTAGAACTAGATACAATGTGCATCACTCAAAGTATTCAATTTTCAGTTCTTTCCTTGTGCATAAGATTGATCTTTATAGTTCTTAAATGATTTTAGCATATCAACTGAATTTGAATCAAGTTAAAATGAAGTATTGATGCTGAGGATAATTGAAAGCTAGATTCTTTTTGACTCCCCCTTTCTTTTCCAGAAGGGCAATTATCTTAAGGTCAATATTCTTCAATTTTATCTTTTCTAAATCAACTTTGGAGTATGATTATAAATTTTGCATTCCATATTCAATATCCATATATATAACTGCTCCCCCCTTTCACTATCTCTACATTCAATATCTACTCCCCCTTTTTGTCATCAACAATGAAGGGGACAAATTATCTCTATATTCAATATATTCAGTGTTCATTTTACTCCCCCTTTGATATTCAGGTTGTGCTCCCCCTGTTTCATATGCTTTGATACGTTGTGCCAAATCTGAATACTTAATGTATGTTATGAGATTCTTATGACACATCAAGAGGCACATTCACATTCATAGAAACACATACATAGAGTTGGCAATGTACACAGTTTTCAAAAGGGATTGTATTCATGTATCATTGTGAACCTTTGAAGTCAGTACATAGTCAAAAAGAAGAAATCATTACAAGTATTGATTTCTAATACAAAAGTGTTTCAAAAATAGCCTAGGATTTACAAAAAGAAGATCCTACAAGATATCCATCATCGGCGACGTTGCTCATGGGCCCTACCAGCTGTATTTTGTTCATAAACCTTACAAGCTGCATCTATGAATGTGTTGATGGAATCCATGAGGGTCTTAAATTGATCTCCCTGTGACTTGTGGAAACCTGCCACAAGTGCCTCAAACTCTATAGTTGCCATTTCAATTCTTCCTCTGAGTTGGGCAACTAAGGTGCTCACATTGCCATCTGGTTTTGTTAGCTCTTTAAGACTCTTGGAAATGCTCTTCAAGCTGTCCTTGAGCTCTAATGATCTGATGGTTTGGGTGGCACCCACACCAATTATTTTTTGTGTTGTAGCTTCAATTTGACTTCTAATATCCTTCATCTCTTGTAGAAGCCCTTCATGTGAAGCTCTGATGGGGGCCAACTCTGTGGAGATCATGGATCTCATCTCCTCCCTCATCTGCTGGCAAATGGCAGATGCTAAGGTGCGCATCTGATCTTCTGACAGAAAGGAGGGCCCACTAACTGGAGGAGGTGGTGGCATGGATGTGGAAGGTCCAGCTGAGCTGGAGGGAATATCAGGGATATCCATGTGGCTAGGTGGAGGAGAGTGATGGTCAGACTCATGATGTGGGATCTCAGGCTCTAGGATTTGGGTTTTTCTCTTTGGTACCTTGACCCATGATCCATCTATCTTATGAAATTCCATTCTTCTCATTGTGCCCTCATTGTAATAGTCGGTGTTTCTCAAGGGCTTTGCAGGTTCATTTGTTGGAATGGGAACCTTGAAGTATTTAAAGATTAAGGTAAAGATCATGCCATAGGGTATACTAAACCTAGAATACCTATGACATAGGGCAATATAATTTAGCATGAGTCTAGGGAGGTTTAGAGGGATCCCTAGTAGGATGTGGTGCATTATAACTAAGTCTCGCTCCGAAACAAAATCGAAGCGACCGGTTTTAGGAAATAGGACCCGGTTGACAATACTTAAGAGAAGTCTCATCTCTGCATTTAGGTCCTGGGAATTGACAACATCAAGAGGGCCGCAGTCCTCTCTTCCTAAAAGTAAATTTAGGGCTGACTCCTTTTGGGGATGTGAGGTTGGAGCCTCACCGTCCCTAGGAATTTGTAAGACAGTGGATAGGACATCTTCATTGACTTCTACTAATGTCCCTTGGACATATCCAGTGTACCCTAGGTCCCCTAAGGCCATATTGCTAAAAAGTTCTCTAACTAGGCCGGGGTAGGTCGAGGTATTGAGGGTACAAAAGTGTTCCCACCCTTGGGCTCGGAGTCTCTCTCCAATAGAGAACCCCTCATGATCTAAAAAGGAGAAATCTATGTACCTTCCTGTCGTGACTGTGCGATTTGCACAGGAAATAGTCGTGGTTGGCGGAGCAACCGGAGGAGACGGCGCGGAGGGTTCTTCCCGTCGTTCCTCACCGTCGGCCGCTACCCTAGGTCACCTTCCACGGGTCGTCCTAGCCTTCTTTGGTGCCATGGATGCTAGGGTTTGTGATGTAGAGCAAACGGAGGCTAGGATTTGAGGTGGAGAGCAAATGGAGGCTAGGGTTTTTCGTTTTGGTCGGGAATGAAGGAGAAAGCTCGAGTCGGCTCGAGCGATTTCGACCTATTTAAAAAGCCCTCCTTCGGTCCCCGAGACGTCTCCGCGACTAAGGCGAGACGTCTCCCCTGGGGGGACGTCTCTGCGATTTGCCAGAGACGTCTCCGGCACTGAAAAATTTCAGACTGAATTCTATCTTCTCCCAATTTTTGTTTAATCACCCTAATCAACATGATTTTTTTTTTGATAAACTTAGAGTGAATTTGTTTGTGATCCTCCCCCTTAATGATACATCCTATAATAATTTGATAATGATTTTTGAATTATTAATATTGAAATGAGGAGTGTTTGACCAAATTTCGAATACCTATGAAATAGGCTCTGAAAATATCTCCATGAAGAGTCCAAGGGAGGGTAACCATCCTCCGGAAAGTCAAACAGTTCGTCATTTAGCTTAGATGAATTCATGTTTTCACTTATGTTTACCTTGAGGTTGATTATTAGTTTGAGTAGCAAAGCAATGCAATACAAATTCAACTCATTTGCTAGGATCATACAAGCTCAAGGCATTCCTTAAGAAATTGAATCTTTCTTTACAAAGGGGCTTTGTAAAGATATCAGCTAATTGATTTTCAGTACATATATATTCAATCATCACATCATTTTTCAGCACATGATCCCTAATAAAATGATGCCTAATCTCTATATGCTTTGACTTAGAGTGTTGGACAGGATTTTTTGTTAAGTTAATTGCACTTGTATTATCACATTTAATTGGTATATTATCCATTTTGATATCGAAGTCTTCAAGTTGTTGCTTAATCCAAAGAACTTGGGCACAACAGCTTCCAGCTGCAATGTACTCAGCCTCAGCTGTGGACAAGGCAACTGAATTTTGTTTCTTGCTAAACCAAGAAACCAAATTGGCACCCAAGAGTTGACATGTGCCACTTGTGCTTTTTCTGTCGAGTTTGCACCCGGCAAAATCAGCATCGGAATAAGCAATTAAGTTTTTGTCAGATTGTTTAGAATACCATAAACCTACATTAGATGTCCCTACTAGATATCTAAATATTCTTTTAACAGCTTGCAAGTGTGATTCCTTAGGACATGCTTGGTATCTAGCACACATACAAACACTGAATAATATATCTAGTCTACTAGCAGTAAGGTAAAGTAGAGAGCCTATCATACCTCTGTACAATTTGCAGTCTATACTTTTACCTTTTTCATCTTTGTCAAGCTTGCAACTTGAGCTCATGGGTGTGCTGATTTCCTTTGCATCCTTCATCTTGAATTTTTCCAGCATTTCCTTGATGTATTTGGACTGACTGATGAAGATGCCTTCCTCTGATTGTTTTATTTGTAGCCCAAGGAAGAAGTTGAGCTCACCCATCATGCTCATTTCAAATTCTCCCTGCATAAGCTTGGCAAACTCTTGACAAAGACTATCATTAGTAGCACCAAAAATTATATCATCCACATAAATTTGTACAAGCAATAAGTCATTTCCTTTTCTTTTAATAAAGAGGGTTTTGTCTACATTTCCTCTCTTAAATTTGTTCTCAATTAGGAAATTGCTTAATCTTTCATACCATGCCCTAGGAGCTTGCTTAAGTCCATACAATGCTTTATGCAATTTATACACATAATCTGGATGTAAGTGATTTTCAAAACCTGGAGGTTGTCCTACATAAACTTCCTCCATTATATAGCCATTTAAGAATGCACTTTTTACATCCATTTGATAGAGTTTAAAATCCATGAAGCATGCATATGCTAAAAGCAGTCTAATAGCCTCTAACCTAGCAACAGGAGCAAAAGTTTCATCAAAATCTATTCCTTCCTCCTGATTATATCCTTTGGCTACTAGCCTAACTTTGTTTCTTATTACTATTCCATCTTCATCTAGTTTATTTCTATACACCCACTTGGTGCCTATAATTGAAACATTAGGGGGTCTTTTCATTAGAGTCCAAACTTCATTTCTTTCGAATTGGTTTAATTCCTCTTGCATAGCATTCATCCAATTATCATTTTTTTCAGCTCTTCTAGTGATTTAGGCTCTATTTGCGAAACGAAGGCAAGATAATTACTAGTGTTTCTTAAAGAGGATCTAGTTCTTATACCTTGTGAAGGATCACCAAGGATTAGATCCTTTGGATGACCATGTGCATACCTCCATTCTTTAGGAAGATCTTGATTTCTTGATGGAGGTTGATCTTCTTCATCTCGCTGATTTGTATCTTCTTTGATCTCATCCTCATGTTGTTTGTCTTGAGTGGAGAGTTCCTTCATTTGGTCTTCAAGTATACCTACATCACCATCTTCTTCTTTTCTAGAAGAATCTCCATTAGTTTCATCAAAAACAACATGAATGGATTCTTCAACAACGAGAGTTCTCTTGTTGAAGACCCTGTATGCTCTACTAGATGAGGAGTAACCTAAGAAGATCCCCTCATCTGATTTAGCACTAAATTTACTGAGATTGTCCTTTCCATTGTTCAAAATAAAGCATCGACAACCAAAAACATGAAAATAACTTATATTTGGTTTCTTACCTTTTATCAACTCATACGGTGTTTTCTTTAAGATGGATCTAACTAAAGCACGATTTAAGATACAACATGAAGTATTTATTACTTCAGCCCAAAAATACTTTGGTAGATCCGATTCGCACAACATGGTACGAGCCATATCTGCTAGTGTGCGATTCTTCCTTTCTACCACCCCATTTTGTTGGGGTGTCCTAGGTGCCGAGAAATTGTGATTGATACCATTTTCGTCACAAAACTTTTCAAAGTGCTGATTTTCAAACTCGGTACCATGATCACTCCTAATTGCTTTTAGTTTAAGATTGAGTTCATTCGAAACCCTATTATGAAACTTGATAAAAGCAGGAAAGGACTCATCTTTATGTGCAAGAAATGAAACCCATGTAAAATATGAAAAATCATCAACAATTACAAGACCAAATTTCTTACCCCCTAGACTAGCAGTTCTAGTGGGTCCAAACAAATCCATGTGAATTAGTTCTAAGGGTTTTGTTGTTGAGACTATATTCTTAGACTTGAAGGAACTTCTTATTTGTTTCCCTAATTGACATGCAGCGCAAATTTTATTCTTCTCAAAGTCTATTTTTGGTAGTCCTTTGACTAGATCTTTTGTAATTAATTTGGAGATTAAGTCCATGCTAGCATGCCCTAACCTACGATGCCATAACCAACTAGTCTCATTGACTTTGGGATTCATGGCTACAAGACATTGGCCATCCTTCATGGTGAGATCATCAAGATCTACCATGTAAACATTTCCATGCCTATGTCCTGTGAGTATGATCTCATTATCATTTGGACTACTAATTATGCATAGTGATGATTCAAATGACACTTTAAAGCCCTTGTCACAAAATTGACTTATACTTAATAAATTATGTTTTAGTCCATTAACTAACAATACATTATCAATAAATGAGGAGGGTGATATGGAGATTTTACCCATACCAATAATTCAGCCTTTAGCATTATCTCCAAATGTGACTACTCCTCCTTCTTTTGATTCCAAGGTGATGAAGAGACTCTTGTCACCGGTCATATGCCTTGAGCAACCACTATCAAGATACCACATTCTCTTTTTATTCCCGGCTGCAAGGCATACCTGCAAAATGATCATGTGAAGCTCTTAGGTACCCAAGTTTTCTTGGGTCCTTCGTGGTTAGTGTAGTTGGTTCCCTTAGGCACCCATACTTTAGTTATGCTTTTAGCTTTTACAAATGTATTCTCGTTAGTTTGGATTTTTCTTTGAATACAAGAGTAGGCTTTATGTCCATTCTTTCCACAAAGAAAGCATGTTGGTTTTTCAGTTTTTACGTCTTTTGCTTTTACAAAGAAATTCTTTAGATACTTTTGTTGCTCATTAGTTTTATATCCTAATCCGGCTTTATTAAAAACAGCTCTTTGATTTGAAAGAATAAGATTTAATTTTTCAGAGCTTTGTGTAAATTTTTCAACAATTGGTTTGTATTTATGTACCTCATTCTTAAGATTCAAATTTTCTTTGACTAGTTCTTCCTTATCCTTTTTAAGAGATTCAACATTTTGTGCAAGTGAGGTATTATTATCGAGTAGGGATTTTACTTTTAGATTTAATTCCTTAATTAGTGTTTTTGCCTTTTCATTTTCAATGCTCAGTTTTGAATTTTTGATTTCTAGGTTAGTAGTGTTAATATTTTTAATGCTCTCCTTTTCAATTAATAAGTTTTCAATATTTTCCTTTAGTTTTTGATTGGAGGCTTTTAATTCTTTATTCTTTGCTCCTAACATACTACAATCACCCATAAGTTCTTGAAAAACCTCATATAATTCTTCTAAAGTAAAATTTATGGTTGGGTTTTGACATACCTCGTCGTCTTCGAACGCCATGAAGCATAGATTGGCGGTCTCTTCCTTCTCTTCCTCGGAGGATGATGTGTCACTATCATCCCATGTTGCCTTCAATGCCTTCTTCTTCTTCTTTCCAAAATACTTCTTTTGTTGAGGGCATTCGGAACGAATATGTCCCGGTCTCTTGCAATCATAGCATACGATTGGGTCTCTTTCTTTTTTCTTTTCTTTTTCCCAATCATTTCTCCCTCCAAATTTCTTTCTTGGGAAGGGTTTCTTTCTTCTCATGAATTTTTTAAACTTCCTTACTATCAAACCCAAATCCTCATCTTGACTTTCTTCTTCACTCTCACTGCTCTCTTCTTCACATACACTTGAGGTAGCCTTGAGTGCGATTGTCTTTTTCTTTGGCAACTCTTCTTCATGCTGCTTCATCGTGAGCTCATGCGTCATCAATGAGCCCAAGAGTTGTTCTAGCCCCAAAGTGTTGAGGTCTTTGGCTTCTACAATCGCCGTGACCTTTGCTTCCCATGCTTTTGGCAGTGACCTGAGAATTTTACTCACAAGTTCGGGGTTAGTGTAAGATTTGCCCAAGCTTTTTAGGCCATTAATAATTTCGGTAAAACGTGTAAACATGCATGTGATGGTTTCATTAGGTTCCATCTTAAACAATTCATATTTGTGAACTAGAATGTTCACTTTGGACTCTTTGACTTGATTTGTACCCTCGTGGGTAACTTCAAGCCTATCCCATACTTCCTTAGCGGAACTACATGTAGAGACTCTATTGAACTCATTTACATCTAAAGAACAAAATAGTGAGTTCATGGCTCTAGAATTGAGTTGAGCCATCCTATCATCATTCTCATCCCAATCCTCCTCAGGTTTGGGAACTCGAATGCCATTAACCACATGTGATGGTTCTTGTGGTCCCTTGACTATAACCCTCCACAAGGCATAGTCTTGTGCTTGAATGAAGATTCTCATTCTAGTCTTCCAATAGGTATAATTTGTCCCATTGAAGAGTGGAGGTCTATTGGTTGCCTGCCCCTCGGCAGGGACATTGTTAAAGGGTGTTGCCATCTAGATCTTTGGCTAAGACGGTTAGGTCTTTCAAGAAATACACAGAGCACCAGCTCTGATACCAGTTGTCAGGATCAAGCGCTACCATTACACCAAAACCGACTGGTGTTAGTGAAGGTGCAACTCTATTTCCTTAAACCCCACCAAAGGCAGCGCCACGAGTCGACTCCGACCAAGGCCTCGCCCAACCCCGGACTCCGACCTGGCCTCGCCATGGGTTCAGGGACCCCTCAGGTATAACCCACCTACTAACCAGGCCATCGCCGTTGGCAGGCGGCAGGACATGCTGACAGTGACCCTCCCTGTGCTGCTCAGGGACCCCGCGGGTATGGCCCGCACAGCGGCCAAGTATGTCCAACATCCCCCCCCCCAACGCGATGCCTGGGTTTCGAACTCGAGACCTCTGGCTCTGATACCAGTTGTCAGGATCAAGCGCTACCATTACACCAAAACCGACCGGTGTTAGTGAAGGTGCAACTCTATTTCCTTAAACCCCACCAAAGGCAGCGCCACGAGTCGACTCCGACCAAGGCCTCGCCCAACCCCGGACTCCGACCTGGCCTCGCCATGGGTTCAGGGACCCCTCAGGTATAACCCACCTACTAACCAGGCCATCGCCGTTGGCAGGCGGCAGGACATGCTGACAGTGACCCTCCCTGTGCTGCTCAGGGACCCCGCGGGTATGGCCCGCACAGCGGCCAAGTATGTCCAACATTTATTTATTTATTTATTTATTTATTTAAACATATTATATTAATATATATATTTTTATTGTTTTTTAATTATTATTTTTATTTTGGATGAAAATATGATGCATATGGAGAATAGAAGCATTGTACCTTAGTTGCATCAGTAATATGAGGACACCTGAAAAAAATGTGACAAGAAAATATGCAAAAATAACCTATGAAAATTGGGTTGCCTCCCAACAAGCGCTAAGTTTAACGTCTTCAGCCAGACGTAGTACATTCTTAATTATCCTGATAAATAGGATCCATCAATTCAAGGGATTCAATCAACTGTCCATTTGCAACACAGTCTATATAAGGTTTCAGTCTCTGACTATTGACGTTCAGGACACGACCATCACTGATGTTCTGAATTTCTACCGCACCATGAGGAAAAACTTTTCTAACTAAAAATGGACCATCCCACCTAGAGCGAAGTTTACCAGGGAAGAGACGCAATTTAGAATTGAATAGCCAAATCTTTTGATTAGGCTCGAAAGACTTACGGTTAATAGATTTGTCATGAAAAGCCTAGTCCTTGCCTTGTATATTTTGGCATTTTCATATGCCTCATTGCGTAACTCTTCAAGCTCGTTGAGTTGAAGTTTTCGGTTAGAACCAGCTGCTGCCATATCAAAGTTAAACTTTTTAATGGCCCAAAAAGCTCTATGCTCAAGTTCTACCGGTAGGTGGCAAGCTTTTCCAAAAATCAGTCGATAAGGAGACATGCCAATAGGAGTCTTATATGCAGTACGATAAGCCCAGAGAGAATCGTTTAACCTTTGAGACCAATCTTTTCTATCAGGACGTATTGTTTTTTCTAAGATATGTTTTATCTCCCTATTGGAAACTTCAACTTGCCCGCTTGTTTGGGGATGGTACGGGGTGGCAACTTTATGGGTGATTGAGTATTTACGAACCAAAGCTTCAAAAGATCGGTTGCAGAAATGTGATCCCCCATCACTAATGATAGCTCGGGGTGTGCCAAAGCGACTAAATATATTTGTTTGTACAAACTTAATCACAACCTTATGATCATTAGTTCTAGTGGCAACTGCTTCTACCCACTTCGAGACATAGTCAACCCCAACAAGAATATACTCAAAACCAAAAGAACATGGGAAAGGGCCCATGAAGTCAATACCCCAGACATCGAAAATTTCTATAATTAAAATAGGGTTGAGTGGCATCATATCTCTACGGGTGATTGTACCCATTCGTTGGCATCGCTCACAAGTCTGGCAAAAATTGTGAGCATCTTTGAACAATGAGGGCCAATAAAATCTACTTTGTAAAACTTTAGCTGCAGTTTTCCTACCCCCAAAATGTCCTCCGCAGGCTTGGGTATGACAAAAATCAAGAATACTCTGAAATTCGCATTCAGGCACACATCGACGGATTACTTGATCTGGACAGTACTTAAATAGATCGGGGTCATCCCAAAAGTAGAACTTAACTTGTGAAAAGAATCGATCCTTGTCCTGTTTGGACCAATGATCGGAAATTTGTCCTATGGCAAGATAGTTCACTATGTTGGCAAACCATGGTGTTCTTACTTGTTGTACCTCAAACAATTGTTCATCTGGAAAGGAATCATGAAGTGGTGAAAAGTTATGAGGAGGCTCGAGAAGGATTCTAGACAAATGGTCTGCTACAATATTTGTGGTACCTTTCTTATCACGAATTTCTAGATTAAATTCCTGTAACAACAGGATCCATCGAATTAGGCGAGGCTTGGTGTCCTTCTTTGAAAGGAGGTACCGAAGAGCAGAATGATCAGTGAATACAATAACCTTGGATTCTAAGAGATAGGATCGAAACTTATCCAAGGCAAACACTACAGCTAGTAATTCTTTCTCGGTAGTGGTATAATTCAATTGTGCATCCAAGAGTGTCTTACTAGCATAGTAGATTACATGAGGTAACTTATCTAGCCGTTGCCCTAAAACTGCCCCAATGGCATAGTCAGAAGCATCACACATGAGTTCAAATGGAAGGGTCCAATTAGGAGGTTGTATGACAGGTGCTGTAGACAACTTAGATCGGAGTTTCTCAAAGGCCTCTTTACATGCTTCATCAAAGACAAAGGGTGTATCCTTGGCAAGGAGATTGCACAAGGGTCTAGAGATTTTGCTGAAGTCTTTAATGAAACGACGGTAAAAACCAGCATGGCCAAGAAAAGAACGGATTTGTTTCATAGATTTGGGTGGAGGAAGATTAGAAATAAGATCAACTTTTGCTTTATCTACCTCAATACCCCTTTTGGACACAATGTGTCCCAAGACTATACCCTCTTGAACCATGAAATGGCTCTTTTCCCAACTTAGTACTAGATTGGTCTCCTTACATCTTTTCAGAACCAGGGCTAAATTACTGAGACAATTATCGAATGAGGGACCAAAAACTAAAAAATCATCCATGAATACTTCCAAAAATTTTTCTACCATGTCAGAAAAAATTGCCATCATGCATCGTTGAAATGTTGCGGGTGCATTGCAGAGTCCAAATGGCATTCTTCTATACGCAAATGTCCCAAATGGACATGTGAAAGTGGTTTTCTCTTGATCATCGGGATACACGGCCACTTGGTTATATCCAGAATATCCATCTAAGAAACAGTAGAAACCCTGACCGGCTAACCTTTCCAATATTTGGTCAATAAAGGGTAAAGAAAAATGGTCCTTCCTAGTCATGGAGTTTAACTTTCTATAGTCAATGCAAACACGCCAGCTAGTGGTCGTGCGTGTGGGCATCAACTCTCCTTCTGCATTTTCAACCACAGTAATGCCCGACTTCTTTGGTACTACTTGAGTCGGACTCACCCAGTTGCTATCAGAGATAGGGTAAATGATTCCGGCATCTAGCAACTTTACTACTTCTTTCATGTTTGGGTTGAGTCTCCTTTGCATTTCACGGGTTGGTTTTGCATCTTCTTCTAGGTGAATGCGATGCATGCAAATAGATGGGTCAATCCCCTTCAGATCAGTTACGGACCATCCAATTGCATGTTTGTGTTCTCCGAGTACACTCAAAAGTTGACTCTCCTGTTTGTCAGACAGGTCAGCCGCGATGATTACAGGTAGGGTATCTTCGGGTCCTAGAAAAGCATACTTAAGGGTTACCGAAAGTGGCTTTAGCTCAAGTTTGGGAGGGGACTTGATGGAAGGGCACTGTGGCGTACTAGAAAGGGTAGGAAGAGGTTCATATTGGATACGCCAAGGATGAGAATTTGTGGGAGATAGATTGTCAAGTAGGACATTGACGTCTTCTATGGTCTTGTTTAAATCAAAATTATCCATGTCAAAATGGGCTGCTTCTAAAGGGTCATCTGCCAGAATATAGGGAAGGGCTTCTTCTACAAGATCGTCCATTTTGTCAACTAGGAAGCACTCATCTTCCCTTGCAGGTTGATCAGAGGCATGGAATACATTTAGTTTAACTTTCATGTTTCCAAAAGATATATCCATCACCCCAGTTCTACAGTTAATACATGCATTGGCTGTAGCTAGGAAGGGACGACCGAGAATCATAGGGATCTGTTTCTTAAGGTTCGGCACAGGTTCTATATCAAGGACGATAAAATCAACTAGAAAATAAAATTTATCTACCTTGACTAGGACATCTTCAATTGTTCCTCGTGGTATTTTAACAGATCGATCAGCCAATTGCAGGGACACCGAAGTAGGCTTTAATTCACCTAATCCGAACTTTTCGTAGACTGAATAAGGAAGGAGGTTAACACTTGCCCCTAAATCTAATAGTGCACGATCAATCGAATTGTCTCCTACCACACAAGAGATGGTAGGTGCACCAGGATCCTCGAACTTAGGAGGAATTTTGTGTTGGAGGATGGAGCTTACTTGTTCAGTTAGGAAGACCTTTTTAGGCACATGTGTCCTAGATTTTCGTTTCTGGGTACAAAGGTCTTTGAGAAATTTGGCATACGATGGAACTTGTTTTATGGCATCAAGGAGAGGGAGGTTGATTTTGACTTGTCTGAATACCTCTATTATTTCTTCCAACGAAGTTTCTTTCTTGCCAAAGGAAGAAGGTGTATTCAGACACTGAGGGAAAGGAGCCTTCGGTGTTAAAGGTGTGGTTAATGGTGACACAGAAGTGTTTGGAATCTCGTTAGGCACAGTCATACTCTTGTCTTCATTTTTCTTATGTTCTTTTTCTTCGACCTTATTGTCCACTACACGTCCGCTTCTTAAGGTAGTCATGGCATTAGCTTGTTCATGGTGAACATCACTCGGGTGAGTCTCTTGAGCCATGTACTGCCCTCTCGGGTTACTCACTGGTTGGCTTGGAAGCTTGCCTTCCTCTCTTTTATTTAGTGCACTCGCTAGCTGCCCTATCTGGGTTTCTAATTTGGCAATAGACTGGGTATGGGAGTGCAACAATTGTGTATTGGCTTCGAGTCCTTGGAGGGCAGTCAAAACTTTTTGTTCAAAAGCCATATCTCTTTGGGGTGCTGGAGGAGAGACATGTTGAAATTGTGAATAGTGAGTAGGAGGACGGTTCGGATGAACATTCTGGAATGGTTGAAAGTTTTGGGAATAAGGTTGGGAAGTATTGGGAGTCTGCTGCTTCCAAGAAAAATTCGGATGGTTGCGCCATCCTGGGTTATAAGTATTAGAATACGGATCATTACCCGGTCGGGACTGTGCTTGGGCAGCATTCACTTGTTCTTGCACAAATTCAGGGAATTGTGCTGCCGAAGGGCACTCAAAAACAATATGAGATGGACTAGAACAGAGAGCACACACTTGTGCTTGGAAAAAGTTTGGGAGCTGTTCTTTAGACATTAGCTGGTCCAACTTGCGGGATAGTGCATCTACTTTGTCAGATAGACCTATGGACTGGCTAACTTCATATATGGTTCCTTTTCTTTGAGAACTCGGGGGTGCTTGACGAGCAGAGGAAGCATGGTGGAGAGAATTTTTATTAAGGTTTTCAAATAATTGCCATGCCTCACGGTCGCTTTTAAGCATGAAAGTACCCCCGCATGCGGCATCGATCATCTGACGATTTCGTTCAGTCAATCCGTCATAGAAACATTGCACTAATTGCCATTTGGGTATTTGATGAAGCGGGCATTTTCGGAGTAAGTCTCTAAATTTATCCCAAGTTTCATGAAATTCTTCACCGTCAGATTGGGAGAAGCTCGTGATAGCACGACTAAATTGGTTTGTTCTTCCTATGGAAAAATATTTTTTTATTAATTCATGTTGCATTTGAGCCCATGAAAGAATGGAATTGGCTTCTAATGAATGAAGCCACTGCTTAGCTCTATCCTTAAGAGAAAAAGAGAATAGCCTAAGTTTCAGAGCATCATCAGTGAAGTTCTGAATTTTGATAGTGGTACAAATCTCAAGGAACTCATCTAAATGTTTGTATGGGTCTTCATTATTGAGTCCATAAAAAGAGGGAAGCATTTGGATGACACTAGACTTAATTTCAAACTGCATAGCAGCAGTGGTATCCGGTAGTCGAATACAAGATGGAGAGGTATAAATGGAAGGAGTGAAGTACTCCTTTAACAGTTTGGGTTGCTCTTCAGCCATCTCGACAAGTGGTGTAGATCCTATGGTTCTATAGGTACGGATTTCGGCTCGAAGGGTCCTAATAGAACGCTCTATTTCAGGATCAAAAGGTACTAATTCTGGAGATCTGGAACGACACCCTAGCATGCATTAAAACTCTTCTGATCAGTCAAGTGCAGTCAAGCATGCATTAAAAGAAACACACATCAAATCCTTGTGTTGACCCTAAAATCACTAGACAGCTCCTAACTGGTTTGAAGAGGGCACCTAAGCCTCCAATCCGGTCTAATGAACTGAGTTGACCAGGTAAGCTCCCAGGTAAGTGGGGGGGTCACGATGTGTTGCAAAGGTCCCACTTAAAAACCACTTGTCTCGAACAGATGAACTGTCTCCCTTGGGACAAAGCTTGCCTAGACATCAACTGAGCCACAGAGCGAAATTGGTGCAACTTTCGGTGATCTTCGTCCTATTGAGCTCGAATGTCCCTAGGGGCTATCGTCTAATTGATTTTAATTTAAAATGATGGCTATGTGAGAATTGATTCACCTAATTTGGACAAGAATCTGGTGATGAAATCCAGTTCTTATCTTGTTGGGGTGATTGCCCTTACTATGTGCGGATTAATTTGTGTATGTGTATCAGGCATGCATTCACACTTTTGCTGAATTTAAAATCAAACAATCACCACAAAAGGGAATTTAAATAAGAAAGGTTTAGAGGTTACCAAAGGGAATTTTCCCAGCAATTTTGAAAAAAAAAATTTAGGCAAACCTCGACAGCATTCCTTTTCCAGCAGTTCCCTTTTTGATCGTCCTAGATTTTCTTTTCGATTCCTGATCAAGAAAAATCAAAAATTAGTAAGAGAGATGAGAGTAACAAAAATAGAGAATATTTTTATTTTTTTAGATATATATATATTATTATTTTATTTTATTTTTTTTTGAAAGTTTTTTTTTTAATTTTTATGAAAAGAAAATAACTATGCTAGCAATCCCCGGCAACGGCGCCAAAAATTGATAGTCAATTTTTAAGACCACGCAATAGCACGTATCTAGTAGGATAGTGATTACGGGTATCGATCCACAAGGATTGGAGTATAGTTATTTTTTTTTAAAAAAAATATTTAAAAGGAAAAGTTTGTGAAGAAAATTAAACTAGAAATTTAATAAGAAATGCAATTAAAATGATATCAGTTTGGGAGAACCTAGGGCAAGAAATTCACCACTAACATCGGAACAAAGATTAATTATATTTTAATTTATTCTTGGATTAACATGCAAATTGGCTACAAGCCTAATAAGCATTCGAATAGAAATTTACAAAAGTAATTTAGGCATAATCCATCTTCAGTTGGCATGAAATGTCTACCCTAATCTAAGGTGGCAGCACATCGCATCTTCCCTAAGCATGGACTATCTTATATTTACTTAGTGATCATGAAGAACAGTTGTATAAACTTCACATTTAAAATCACAGAAATTAAACATGAAATAAAAGAAGATATTCATTAAAAACAATAAGTTCATACAACTCCAAGAACATAAAATAAAATATAAAAATCCGTGTCTCTTTGTTAGAGCTGCATCCAGCCCTGGAGAAGAGCTTAGCCCTGCATGGAGAATTGAACAGCCGCAGCAGTAGAGAAGGCTTTCATCGTGACCTGTTCTTCTTTCTTTCTTCCTCTGGCGACTTCCATTGAAGAAACTCCCTCTTAGCACTTCATTTTTTTATATAGGAGAAATCATTCCCGAAATGCCCCAAAGACTTCTCTCCCTCCTTCTATTATTTTTTTCTTTTGTGTGGAACTCCCCTCCTCCAAAGAGATCCTGGAACCGGACCCCCCAAGCTTGCCTTCATCTTCACGCATTGATTCCCTTTTATAGCCTTCACCTGGGTGGGCGGATAAGGTTGATTGAGCTGATCTGCCGTTGGGAAGATGAGCTAAGATTTCTTCAACGTGGAGGAGATGCGGCTGGTAGTTGATCCGGAAGTTGTGTTGGTTGCTGGTCCCTTGAAGTTCGCCGAACAACTGGATTGGTTTGTTGAAGTCAGCTTAATCCTCGGTTGCAGGGGATGGCGTGGACGACAGGTTGAGCTTACAGCCGAATGGAGATGTGGGAGGCTTGAAATCGGTGGATATGGCTGAAAACAGAGGATCTTTTGGAACGAATTTGGTAGACTGGTTCTCATGGAATGTTGAGATTGAAGTCGGGAAGTTATTTGGATGGATTCGGAAGATTAAGCTGTTGAGAACGGAAGAAACGGTCGAAGCTTGGTGGTTCTGTTCTGCTGAAACAAGGGATGTAATCCGAAATGATGGAGTTGGGATAAGGATGCTTTCGTTGGGAAGAAGATGATGAGGCTGATTCGGAATGGGGGATTGGTTGGAATTGGTTTCGAAACAGGGGAATTTGGAGAAGAAATGGTTAAGATTTGTTCGGGATGCTATCCTGGCTGGCAACAGGATGGGTCGAATAAGGATGAGAAGAAATCCTATCCGTGGGAGATAAGTATGGCTGGAGATGAAGATGCTGGGAGATACACTTGAGAAGATCTAATCCGGATGTTGGGAGAAAACTTGGTTTGATTCGTGGACGTGAAGGAATCTGTGGACGAGAAAGTCGGTGAGCTGGGAACTGGAATTCATTGGCTGAAGTCGGCTTGATCCTTGGAGCTCGGATGGCGAGGACGTGGAGCAGGGATCTCGGACGGCTGCTAGCTTCCAGACGTTGTTGTTGCCCAGTAGATACAACCCAAGAGGGGGGGTGAATTGGGTCTTTTAAAACTTTTAAACTACTTCTAGTACTTTTTGATTAACTATGCTAAGTTGTATAGATGCACAGTGAAAGTTAAACTTAGCAAGGGTTTGATGTATAGACTTCGACTTGATTAAATATGCTTGCAACTAAAGGATGTGCGGATAAGAATTAAGCAAGCAATTTATCTAAGTAAGTAAGTGTGTTAGTTAGACAATAACTAGAGGCATTACAAACACAAAGGACATATAGTGGTTCGGTGCACCCCAGCACCTACATCCACTCCCCAAGACCTCTTGGGAATTTCACTATAATCCTACCGATTACAGCCGGTTGTTTTACAAGCTCACAACCCAACTTGTTGTTTTACGAGCGCACAACGAACTCGGTCGGTTTTCCCAGGCTCACCGACTAGAACCAACCCCGATTGTTTTCCCGGGCTCACAATCAAACCCTTACACGTTGGTTTTACCCTCGGCTCACCAACAAACCTAAACCTCGTTGGTTTTCCCTTTGGCTCACCAACAAACCTTAATCCCGTTGGTTTTCCCTTTGGCTCACCAACAAACCTTAATCCGTTGGTTTTCCCTTTGGCTCACCAACAAACCTTTAACCCCTTGATTCAATCCCTTGATTGAATCAAGTTACAAGATATTAAAACAAAGAATAAAAATAAATCAAAGCTTCTTAAACAAGCAGATATGACAATATAAACAAATAGAGTAAAGAGAAGCCCTCAAACGAGTTTTGAAGATGGAGGAGCTCGGCTTCTTCTTTACTTGATCCTCCTCTGATTTGGCATGAAGTAGAGGATCCCCGAGGCAGCACACGGATGGAGAGGAAGCTTTCGGATTCACTTGGATGCTCTTCTTCTCTCTATTTCGTTTTGGATGGCCCTTTTGTGCTTGTGGGAGATTTTCTTTGTAATCTCTTTGAGATCTCTTTCCTAGATGATCTCTCCCATTTCCATAAGTTCTCTCCTAGCTCTCTTCTTGTTTTTATAGCTTTTGATAACGTGGAAACAAGAATATAGCCGTTAGAGACAAAAATAGAGCCGTTGGAACCAGTCTGCACCTCCTGACAATATGACCGTTGGGATCGGAGTCGACTCGCGCGATTAGGAGTCGGCTCGCCTGTTGCAGGAGTCGGCTCGTGTTTTACCGGAGACGACTCGCCCACTGTTCCAAATTTGAATTAATGTGCTTGCCTCGACTGGGAGTCGACTCGTCTTAACCTGGAGTTGACTCGCCAACTTCTGGAGCTGACTTGGCAATTCGGGAGTCGGCTCATCCACTGAAGTCCGTGGATCCAATTTTGAATTTTGTCCTCTCGAGTCGACTCGACTGTCCTGGGAGTCGACTCGAATCTCAGAGCCCGAACTCCCGATCTTCTGTCTTTTGGCTCGTCCAGTCTTGGAGTCGACTCGAACTTCCTTGGAGTCGACTCGGCTCTCAGTTTGCGAAACACAGCCTTCTGCCATCTTGGTGTAGCGCTGCCTTGGAGTCGACTCGAGCTGTCTGGGAGTCGACTCGAATCTCAGAGGCAGTAACTTGGTTTTCTGTCTGTTGATGGTCGCGGAGTCTCGGAGTCGACTCGTGCAATGCGGGAGTCGACTCGAATCTCAGAGTCCCAAAAATGCTCTCTGACTTTTTCCTTGTGTTCCGCTGAGAGTCGACTCTTGCTTTCTTTGGAGTCGACCTACCAACCATCGGAGTCGACTCGCGTTCCACTGGAGTCGACTCGAGTCTCAGACCCGAAAACTGCTCTCTGACTTTTCTGCCTGTGACTCCTAGGAGTCGACTCATACTTCCCCGGAGTCGACTCGGTAAACATTGGAGTCGACTCGAATTCCTCAGGAGTCGACTCGAAGTCTATTCTTTTGAATTTTTTCTTTGATTTTACTCCTCCAATTTGAATCCTTTGAACTTTAAGCTTGGGCCAATAAATTGTAGCTTTCTTCCAACTTGAGAGCTTTGGAGGCCTTCTTGTGTTCTCCCAACTTGCTATGTTCCTTGCAAAATAAATATCTTTCTCCTTGCAACATAAACATTAGTATCTATACTTCAAGGTTTTGTGATCATCAAAATCAATCTATGAATCAATCTTTGGGTCATCAATCTCCCCCTTTTTGATGATGACAAAACTTGGAGTATATGCAATATAAAAGATATTGTTTTCTAGAAGTAATACATAGCTAAGTTGCATGAAGTAGAAGACATGTATATTTAAAACATACTTCATGATAATGCTTTTAGATTTAATCAGCTTAATGTTAGATGTATGCCCTAGAAGCCAATTTGGCTGACACATTGTTGATTCTAGGGACATAATTTTGTACTTGACTATTTATTATTGAATAAATAAAAGGCATCTTTTCATTCATATTATTTATGTGTCTATGAATCGTCCAAGAAATTAATAAGATGATGATACATATTCTCAAGAGTTGAGAATTTGAGCCATGTATCATTGGTGATTAATTTCTAAATGCTCCTGATCAATGGATCATCACGAGGACGGTGATCGATCCGATCAGTGCACAGATCACTTTCCTTCTGGATGGACGAGACTTGAGTCCATAGTGTAGGGACACTGAAGTGATAGTGCAGGTGCTTGTTAGAGAACAAGGGTACTGAGCGTGACCAAGACAAGAAGTCACTTGGATGTCTATCCACTCGTCAGTGACTTGCTTGATGTTGCAGTAGTGTGACTGGTCCTTTGACCTGCGGTGCTTCGGCTACTCACAGTGAGGTTATTGTAGTTTGACTGCACACATACATGGTCTCTAGCCATATGGGTCCATGCAGTGTAGATTGGCTGCAGTAAGTTCACTGTAGGAGTAGGGTATGCACCTATAAGGAATCTATCGACCTTGATAGAAGAGGAGTGATCCTATGTGATTTGTTAGACTGAGTTCTAAGACCTTGGCCAGGGCAGTAATATAAAGTGGAAAAAGAGTTTTCCACTATCGAACTCAAGTCGAATAAATCTTGATATATGACAGACGATGGGGTTTGACGAGTTGTCCATGACCTCCGTCCTGTAGGGATCCACGATAGTAGGACTGTATCACACGTTAACTGCACCTAGAGGTTCATCATTCCATTCTGCTGGGTAGCCACTACATGCTGCTAGGTGTCACTGGTGGATGGTGGGACTCATAGGGATTATCTTGATGATCGATAAACCCTAATGAGTTGAGTTGGAATCGTTCCAACCCATTGAAAGGAGTTTTCAATGATATAGTGATAGAGATCACAATATATCTCACTACCAGTCAGAATAGAACCTATGGGGTCACACACACTAGAAGTATTGACCGATCCGATGGTTGAAATCGTGATTAGGAATCACAAGAAATCAATTTGATTGATAAGAAGTTGAAGAAGGAAAAGGAATTAATTAATTGGACTTGAAACAAGAATCCTACTTCGGGTAGGATACCTAGAGTTCTAATTGGATTAGGACTGGCATTCCTACTTGGAATAGGATTCCTCAATCCTAATGAGATTAGGAGTTTTGAATTAAAATTGGATTCCTACTTGGAGTAGGATTCCTAGAAATCCTAATTGGATTAGGACTTCGGATTCAAATAGAGTCCTAATTGGATTAGGACTAAAATTAAAACAAATCCTAATTGGATTAGGATTCCTTAAGTCTAAATTAATTATTAATCTAATGAATCAACATGACTCCTAATTGGATTAGGATTGAAGAGTTCAATTGAGTCATGGTTCATTCAAGTCCTAATTGGATCAGGACTAGCATAGATTGAACCCAATTTGGCCAATCCTAATTAGATTAGGATTAAACCATGAGAGAGGCACCTAATCCTCTTTGGAAGAGGATTAGGTTAACCAAGTAAGAGGGGCATCAGCCCCTCTCATCTTGGATGGTGCGGATTGAAGGAGAGAGAGGGGCCGGCGCACCCCCCTTTCTTTCTTTGGAAAACCATCTAGGGCTCCTACTTTGGAGGAGCCCTTGATGGCTATAAGAAGCACCATGAGGCCGGCGCCCTAGGTATTGGAGCCCTCTTCCCTTGTGCCGTGGCCACCCTCTTCCTCCCTCTTAGTTGCAGCCGCAAGCAAGAAAGAAGGAACCTCCAAGTGTTGGCGGCCTCCTCCTCTTCCTTTTCTTCATCCTGCGCAAGCAACAGAAAGAAGGCTGTGCAGGGGTTCATCTACTTCCTCTTCTTCATCCTTCTTCTTCCTCTTCTCAAGCACTTTCAAGAGTTGAAAGAAAGAGAAGAGATCAGCCATCAAAGGAGTCTTTGCAAGGGAGCTAGCACCCCGGGAAGACAAGAAAGCTTTGATCGGTTCTCTACTTCGTGTGGATACCCGTAGAGGCCGGACGTTTGAACGGCTTCAAGCGAACCCTCTCCCTAAAACCACGAATTCAGATTCGCGGTGATCATCTACCCGCGCAAGGTGAAGATTTGATCTTCCTATTGTTTTTAAAAGTTTTAATTCTTACCTAATTACGAAAGGTCTCGAAACAACGTTCATGTGATGAACGTCGAACTCGCGCATGCCGATTCCGCTGCCATCTGAAAATTTTTGAAATATCAGCGGCATGGGCGGGTTTCCAACAGTGGTATCAGAGCCTAGGCTTCGTAGATTAAGGTAAGAATTAAATATCTAAAGGCTTATTAGATCTGAAAATTGAATGATCATGCATGCTGAAAAATTCTGCATGCAGATTTTTCAGGGGTGCTGATTTTTTGCATGCTGATTTTTATGTGATAAAAAGATGATTCTAAATGTATTGTTAATGGGATTACAAAGTTTAGAATCATGATTAGCATGATCAGCGACCTATGTCATGATACAATCAGTTAGTTTTCAGATCTGAAATTTATAATTGTTGCATACGGTGATGATCATAGGATTCAAACCCTTTTGGTATCAAATGTAATGACCTGCGATGTGATCTGCGATGTCATGTAATTTTTCAGATGCTTGCATGCATCTTATTTGATATTTTGAGAGGCCTGCGTGCCTCCTAAAAGGAGATGTAATTTAATTTTATTTTTATTTTACATCTGGTTGTATTTCTGTGATGTGATGTACATCAACGATCAAGTTGAAGCAAAGGCATGAGATGAAAGGTGATCTAAGCGGTTGATGGCGATGGGATCAAGAGTTGATCAAGGATCGAATCAAAGAGGCTTGGAACCAATTCAAGAGTTGAAGACCACTTGATCAATTGATGTGCATGTGCTTGTAATACGACCTAATTAGAATCCATGATCATCACCTAGTTAAAGTTTAGCTTTAATTATTGCCGCGATTATAACTGCCTGCAATGCGCCGTTTGCATGTGATGTGAATGAGAGTCGGGTAGATAGGTCTACATGTGATGTAGCAAACCCAATTGAGACCTAAATCAAAACCTCCTCAATCAAGTCGAGAGTGAACCGACATGAGCAAGTCATATTAGATTAATTGATCTAATTGGTGTCTAGGAAAGCATGAAAGGTGGTTACTTAATTAGGACCTTACTCTCTGAGTAAGGGGAGCCTCCCACCTGCTTACCTGGCCAATTGTTCGATTACCTCTTATGAAAGGCTCAAGTTGCAAACACTAAGACCTGATTAACCAATATTAAGTCAATAGGTCTTCCACTGTAGTAGAGCTGCTAAGGCCTTTCTGATGTTGACTTGTCTCGGCTGGATACAGTGGTCAAGTTGCATTGGGGGGCTGGACCTCTCTATAGACATGAGATGTTGTAGGGTAAAGGTGGGGTTGGGCACCAATAACTGTTAGGTGAGGACCCAATGACGACTTTATTCCTACGGTTATACAGTGGGTCTGACTTAACTAAGAAATGAGACCAATAACTGTTAGGTGAGGTCTTCATGGCTTAGAGACCAAGTTGCACTGCAACATGCTTGAGAAGCATTGTACAAGAGTTGTACACTCATCCATCTATGTGTCACCAATAACTGTTAGGTGAGGTGGCATGTAAATTGGTGGGACCGCAGTACCCACTAGAAACCCTAGTCGTGTGGGATTTCCGTTTTCCTACCAGGGGAGTGTGAGGAATTCGAGAAAATAGTGGGAGTCACAATTTGTTCTAAAAGACCTTAGGACAGATTAGGATCAAGTACAAAAGTCTAACTAGAATCTTTACTCTCTGCAGATACAATGTCGGCTTCAAACCCTTTGACCCGTATTCTTGAGACCAACCGACTGACCGGAACCAATTACAAGGACTGGCTTAGAAATCTCAAAATAGTTTTGGACTGTGAGAAGATAGGCTACATACTCGATTCAGATATCCCCACATTACCAGCACGTCCCACTAATGTTCAGCGTGAGATGCATAAAAAGTGGTTGGACGATGACATTAGAGTAAAATGCTATATGATGGCATCTATGTCTAATGAACTCCAATGCCAGCATGAAAATATAAAGACTGCTAGGGACATACTGGCACACCTGCAAGAGTTGTATGGTGAGCAAAGTCGCACAGCTCGTTTTGAAGTGTCCAAGAGGCTTTTCAAAGCGAAGATGCGCGAGGGGCAGTCTGTCCATGATCACGGTCTGACCATGATCAAGGACCTAGAGGAGCTTGAGAAGCTCGGTATGGACATGCACAAGGAATTGCAAGTGGATTTGATCCTACAGTCACTTCCTGATTCATTTGGTCAGTTTATAGTAAACTACCACATGAATAAGATTGAATGCACTAAGACTGAACTAATCAACATGTTGGTAACTGCTGAGGGAGCCTTGAAAGGTTCAAGGGGCAATGTCCTCGCTGCTGAGTTGACTTCTGGTTCCAAGAGAAAGTCTACTTGGAAGAAAAAGAAGCCTGCAAAGAAGCAGAAGAAAGACAAGAAGCCAAAGAAGGAAGTTCAAAAGAAAAAGGCTAACGACAAAGGAAAATGTTTCCACTGCAATGTCGAAGGCCACTGGAAGAGAAACTGTCCTTCATACCTCGAGAGCCTGAAGAACAAGAAAGGTGACACACCTTCAGAAGGTATAGACTTGCTCATTATTGAAACTAATCTAACGGTTTCTTCTACTTCTAGTTGGGTTATAGATTCTGGTTCTAGTGCTCATTTGTGCACTACCATGCAGGGTCTAAAGGAAAGTAGAAGGCTGGCGGAAGGTGCGGTAACCCTTCGGGTTGGCAACGGGGCAAAAGTTGCTGCTGTGGCTGTGGGCACCTACCATCTGCGACTACCGTCTGGATTTAGTTTAATACTTAGAGACTGCTATTATGTACCTGTTGCTAGCAGAAATTTGATTTCTGTTTCATGTCTAGCACAGGAAGGTCATGTTTTTACATTTGACAAAGACTGCTGTTCTATTTATTTAAGAAATAAAATAGTCGCACGTGGTTTCATGATTGACAGTCTCTATCATTTACATATGGATGTATCTGTGAATGTTACCGAGCAAGATGTGAGTGCCAAAGGATCCAAAAGATCCAGAGATGAGATAAACCAAAGGTATTTGTGGCACCTTAGGCTTGGCCATATTGGAGAGGACAGAATGAACAAAATGGATAAAGATGGGCTTTTAGGCTCATTGACTTCCGAGTCATATCCAGTTTGCGAGTCCTGTCTTCAAGGAAAGATGGCTAGACTGCCCTTTGTAGGACATGGGGAGAGGACCACCGAAATACTTACCCTAGTACATACAGATGTATGTGGCCCATTCGATGTGCTAGCCAGGGGACGTTATTCATACTTCATTACCTTTACCGATGATTATTCACGGTATGGGTATGTGTATCTTATGAGACACAAGTCTGAATCCTTTGAAAAGTTCAAAGAGTTCAAGAATGAAGTAGAAAAACAAACTGTAAAACCTCTTAAGGCCCTTCGATCAGATCGAGGAGGAGAATACCTTAGTGGGGAATTCCGGGACTATCTCAAAGAAAACGGCATAGTCTCACAATGGACACCTCCGGGTACACCTCAACTCAACGGGGTGTCAGAGAGGAGGAATCGGACCCTATTGGATATGGTCAGGTCCATGATGAGCTTCACTGATTTACCTATGTTTCTTTGGGGAGATGCCTTACTCACAGCGATTTATTTATTGAATAGAGTTCCCTCTAAATCCGTTCCTACCACACCGTATGAGATATGGCATGGTAAGAAACCAAGTCTGGGTCATCTCAAGATTTGGGGGTGTCCGGCCCACGTCAAGCGACTACAGGCGGACAAGTTAGAGGCTAGGACCATAAGTGCTCGTTTTATAGGATATCCTAAAGAGTCATTAGGATACAATTTTTACGTCTCAGAGGATCACAATGTGTTTGTGAGCCGTCATGCCATCTTCTTGGAAAATCAGTTTATCCTTGATAGAGGCAGTGGGAGGAAAATTGAGCTTGAAGAGAAAGTCTCTGAAAAGCAACGAGTCATGGATCCTATAGAACCTATTCATAAGGAGCCAGTACACGATGTCCCTCAACCACCTCGTAGATCTAGTAGGGTCTCCCATCCTCCCGATAGATACTTAGGTATACTAGAAGAGGATACCGAGGAAATGTTCCTAGTGGGAGATAGGGATCACATACAGGATCCCAAAACCTACAACGAGGCGATATCTGATATCGATTCCGAGAAATGGCTGAAAGCTATGAAGTCAGAGATAGACTCCATGCATTCCAACCAAGTCTGGACCTTAGTAGATCCACCAGAAGGTATTGTACCTATTGGATGCAAATGGATCTACAAAAGGAAAATAGGTTCGGATGGAGAGGTAGAGACCTATAAGGCAAGGCTTGTGGCGAAAGGGTATAGTCAGCGCGAAGGTATTGACTATCAGGAGACCTTTTCACCTGTAGCCATGCTAAAATCCATCCGGACATTGCTTGCCATTGCAGCATTTCATGACTATGAAATCTGGCAGATGGATGTGAAAACTGCTTTCCTGAATGGATATCTTGATGAAGATATCTATATGGAACAGCCTTTGGGTTTCACTTCCAGTGATGGAGATCACAAGGTCTGCAAGCTGCAAAGGTCCATCTATGGACTAAAGCAAGCCTCTCGGAGTTGGAACACTCGTTTCGATGATGCAATCAAAACGTTTGATTTCATCAAAAACGAAGAGGAACCATGTGTTTATAAAAAGGTTAGTGGGAGTGCTGTCATTTTTCTCGTACTGTACGTAGATGACATTCTCCTGATTGGGAATGATATTCCCATGTTAACCTCGGTCAAGGTCTGGTTGTCAAAAGAATTCTCCATGAAAGACCTTGGGGAAGCATCCTATATTTTGGGAATAAAGGTCTATAGAGATAGATCTAAAAGGATGCTTGGCCTTTCACAGAAGATGTACATAGAGGAGGTGCTGAAGAGGTTCAGCATGGAAAACTCCAAGAGGGGTCTCTTACCCCTAAGGCATGGAATTCATCTCTCCAAGAAGATGTGCCCCAACACATCTGAGGAGATTCAACGCATGAGCAAGATTCCTTATGCATCAGCAATAGGAAGCCTCATGTATGCCATGCTATGTACACGACCTGATATAGCTCTTGCTGTGAGTGTCACAAGCAGATATCAGTCGAATCCAGGTGAAGAACACTGGACAGCTGTGAAGAATATTCTTAAGTACTTGAGAAGAACTAAAGATTTATTCTTGGTTTTTGGAGGATCATCAGAGTTAAAGGTAGAAGGGTACACAGATTCAGACTTCATGACTGATGTCGATGACAGGAAGTCAACATCTGGATACGTGTTCTTGTGCAATGGTAGTACGGTGAATTGGAAGAGTTCTAAACAACCGATCATTGCTGATTCTACTATGGAAGCCGAATACATCGCCGCCTCTGAAGCTGCTAAGGAAGGCTTCTGGTTCAAGAAATTCATTGCAGAGCTGGATGTGATGACATCAGATGCCATAACACTCTACTGCGATAACAATGGCGCCATAGCCCTTGCTAAGGAGCCAAGGTCTCATCAGAAGTCTAAGCATATAGAGCGGCGCTTTCACCTCATACGCGACTATGTGGAGAAGAAATATGTAGAGGTGCAGAGAGTAGACTCCGCGGATAACGTGGCAGACCCTTTCACTAAGCAGCTGAGTCAGCAAAATACTGAAGCCCACCTTGAGAAGATGGGCCTAAGATATATGACCAATTGGCTTTAGTGCAAGTGGGAGATTGTTAGATGTATGCCCTAGAAGCCAATTTGGCTGACACATTGTTGATTCTAGGGACATAATTTTGTACTTGACTATTTATTATTGAATAAATAAAAGGCATCTTTTCATTCATATTATTTATGTGTCTATGAATCGTCCAAGAAATTAATAAGATGATGATACATATTCTCAAGAGTTGAGAATTTGAGCCATGTATCATTGGTGATTAATTTCTAAATGCTCCTGATCAATGGATCATCACGAGGACGGTGATCGATCCGATCAGTGCACAGATCACTTTCCTTCTGGATGGACGAGACTTGAGTCCACAGTGTAGGGACACTGAAGTGATAGTGCAGGTGCTTGTTAGAGAACAAGGGTACTGAGCGTGACCAAGACAAGAAGTCACTTGGATGTCTATCCACTCGTCAGTGACTTGCTTGATGTTGCAGTAGTGTGACTGGTCCTTTGACCTGCGGTGCTTCGGCTACTCACAGTGAGGTTATTGTAGTTTGACTGCACACATACATGGTCTCTAGCCATATGGGTCCATGCAGTGTAGATTGGCTGCAGTAAGTTCACTGTAGGAGTAGGGTATGCACCTATAAGGAATCTATCGACCTTGATAGAAGAGGAGTGATCCTATGTGATTTGTTAGACTGAGTTCTAAGACCTTGGCCAGGGCAGTAATATAAAGTGGAAAAAGAGTTTTCCACTATCGAACTCAAGTCGAATAAATCTTGATATATGACAGACGATGGGGTTTGACGAGTTGTCCATGACCTCCGTCCTGTAGGGATCCACGATAGTAGGACTGTATTACACGTTAACTGCACCTAGAGGTTCATCATTCCATTCTGCTGGGTAGCCACTACATGCTGCTAGGTGTCACTGGTGGATGGTGGGACTCATAGGGATTATCTTGATGATCGATAAACCCTAATGAGTTGAGTTGGAATCGTTCCAACCCATTGAAAGGAGTTTTCAATGATATAGTGATAGAGATCACAATATATCTCACTACCAGTCAGAATAGAACCTATGGGGTCACACACACTAGAAGTATTGACCGATCCGATGGTTGAAATCGTGATTAGGAATCACAAGAAATCAATTTGATTGATAAGAAGTTGAAGAAGGAAAAGGAATTAATTAATTGGACTTGAAACAAGAATCCTACTTCGGGTAGGATACCTAGAGTTCTAATTGGATTAGGACTGGCATTCCTACTTGGAATAGGATTCCTACAATCCTAATGAGATTAGGAGTTTTGAATTAAAATTGGATTCCTACTTGGAGTAGGATTCCTAGAAATCCTAATTGGATTAGGACTTCGGATTCAAATAGAGTCCTAATTGGATTAGGACTAAAATTAAAACAAATCCTAATTGGATTAGGATTCCTTAAGTCTAAATTAATTATTAATCTAATGAATCAACATGACTCCTAATTGGATTAGGATTGAAGAGTTCAATTGAGTCATGGTTCATTCAAGTCCTAATTGGATCAGGACTAGCATAGATTGAACCCAATTTGGCCAATCCTAATTAGATTAGGATTAAACCATGAGAGAGGCACCTAATCCTCTTTGGAAGAGGATTAGGTTAACCAAGTAAGAGGGGCATCAGCCCCTCTCATCTTGGATGGTGCGGATTGAAGGAGAGAGAGGGGCCGGCGCACCCCCCTTTCTTTCTTTGGAAAACCATCTAGGGCTCCTACTTTGGAGGAGCCCTTGATGGCTATAAGAAGCACCATGAGGCCGGCGCCCTAGGTATTGGAGCCCTCTTCCCTTGTGCCGTGGCCACCCTCTTCCTCCCTCTTAGTTGCAGCCGCAAGCAAGAAAGAAGGAACCTCCAAGTGTTGGCGGCCTCCTCCTCTTCCTTTTCTTCATCCTGCGCAAGCAACAGAAAGAAGGCTGTGCAGGGGTTCATCTACTTCCTCTTCTTCATCCTTCTTCTTCCTCTTCTCAAGCACTTTCAAGAGTTGAAAGAAAGAGAAGAGATCAGCCATCAAAGGAGTCTTTGCAAGGGAGCTAGCACCCCGGGAAGACAAGAAAGCTTTGATCGGTTCTCTACTTCGTGTGGATACCCGTAGAGGCCGGACGTTTGAACGGCTTCAAGCGAACCCTCTCCCTAAAACCACGAATTCAGATTCGCGGTGATCATCTACCCGCACAAGGTGAAGATTTGATCTTCCTATTGTTTTTAAAAGTTTTAATTCTTACCTAATTACGAAAGGTCTCGAAACAACGTTCATGTGATGAACGTCGAACTCGCGCATGCCGATTCCGCTGCCATCTGAAAATTTTTGAAATATCAGCGGCATGGGCGGGTTTCCAACACTTAACACAATCAACATATTTAAATTTTAAGCTGATTTGTATTCAATTCAAAGTAATAAAGCATTCTGAGGTATATAGCATATACTTAGATATTTCTCCCCCTTTTTGACAACATCAAAAAGATAGTGAAACATTAAGCACAAAGATCAGAGCAGAACACATCGAGTGTGAATTCAAGAGGTTTTCTAATTTGATACCACAGATAGTTTTCTAATCAAGTGTAGGTGGAATCTTCCTTAGGTTAATTCAAGAAGTACTACAAATGATATTCAAGGAAAAACATGAGTGGAAATCTAACCTCTCTTCACTGAGTATGAAAGCTTGTTCATTTAAGACCTTTTGCCCAATCTATTAAGTATTTTATCAACCATGAGAGCAATTTAATTAATTTTCTTAATGACTTCAAAGTTCTTTTATGATAATAGGAGCATTGGGGCACAAATATCAAAATATACATTCATGCAATTTTTGATACATCTTAGAGCTCTTTTAAAGACTTTCTTTTATTTCTTTAGAAAATAAGCACAATTTGATACATAAAATAATGAATTTGCACAAAATTGAAGTTCCAAAAAGCAAGCCAATTAGAGCTCATTAGTGAAGTTCCAAAAATAGATTTTCTAAGAGATACTCAAGAAAATTTAACACATTATTCTCCCCCTTTTTCATTAAATTCGAGGCTCTTAAGATTTGCAATTTGGTTCAAGAGTGATGCATGAGATATACTAACCAAATAACACGCCTCAAGGTGTATCATACAGATTTTCAGATTTAAATTTCAGATGATACATATTGGAGAGTATTAGAATCACTTTTCATTTAGTGTTCTTTCTCTCTCCTTTAGTTATAGATTTATGCGATTAAGTTCCATAAGACCTCTCCTTCTGAAATTTTCTTTCTCCCCCTCAATTGATCATTCCATTTAAGAGTTTAGAATCTTAAGATAATGTTCAATAAGATTGTCAATCTCAAAAATATATTTCAGCTTATTTTCATAAGACTCAAGGTTTGAGATAAGACAACCTTTATAGAACTCATCTCAAGGAAATTAAAGCATGTCTTGCAATATAAGGAGGTTCATCAAAATCAATCCATAAAATTCAAAGTATGCATCTAAATAAAGTGTCTTTGGGATAGGATACTGAATATCTAAAGCTCCCCCTCAAAAGATGCATTCTTCTTTAATCATTTTAAATTGTTGAATTTCAGATTTTAGTGATAAACGTGAATAACACTGAAATTCTGTAATATCGAGAATGTAGAGTAATCTAGTATTATTCCAAAATTTGTAGTAATTACTCTTTCTAATCCTTTACGAACAAGTTATGCTTTCTCTTAATCTTAGAGAAAATGTATAGAAATATTAATCAGAAAATGATTCATTTGAAGCTCAATTTCTTTCAAAAGCATTTACATTTTCTTTCTTTTAGAGTCATTTGAGTGAACTGAAATATTTCTAGTTTTAAGATCATTCACTCTATTGATGGAAGTCTTTAATAATGTAGGAGAGAAAAACATATAGATGATCATTGAAGTATATCTATTTATAGAACTCAATTTCTTAATTATAGTTTTTCTGCAATGGATACATGAAGCATAATAAATCTTTTTAATATCAAAATAAACTCATATATTTAAAAATATTTGTTTGCAATTAAGATCATTGAAAGACACATCATTTAGACCAATATTAGTATACTTTGAAGATAAGAAATGATATGTTTCGGATGCGTATCGGAGCAATCAACCAAGGCATCAAAATTAATTCTGTTTTTCTTAAATTAAGATTTTATTTAGAAATCATATTGAGTTTAAGCTTTTATACAAAATCAGATTCTGAATTTCATAAAGATTTTCAATAGAGGCTTTTAAAGTCATAATTTGAGATATGGATCTTCCACATTGTAGCTCATCTTAAATCATTATGATTGAAGACACATATTTCACACATATAAGAGGATATTCAGAATATTTGTATTTATGTTTAGCACATTATATACCAAGGTTTGAAGGATAGAACAAACTCAATTCATTTTGCCTAAATAGAAATATCCTTCTCTTCTTCTTTTTACAAATTTATTCACCTTTCAGATTTTAACGATGATTGTGAATGACAAATCTAAAATTTCTTTTTAACAATACAAAAAAAATTTATATAGTATTCCAAATATTCAATCAAATTATCCAAGCATGAAGCATTGTAAAACATTGAGAACCCATAAATCAAGACATCATACCATATGCACACTATATTAAGTGTTAAGTCATACATTAAAATAATAAGAACAAGCATGTCAAGGATCAAAATCAATTCTTTTCAAATAAACTCCTCCTATTTAAATATTATCTTGCATTGATTTCATCCTTAAATTATGTTTTCAAGTGATAAAAAAACTTGATTCTTCTTATATACTTTCATTACTTTGTCTTTCATTTTTACTTTCTTATGCTCTATACTCTATTTGCTCCCTATCCGGTGGAGTTGGGAAGGGGCACGAGGTACTACCACTAGCCTCCCTCTTGTGCCGTCCCTAATATGCCCTACACCGAATAGTTGGGTCAAATAGTGCCGGGTACTACCACTAGCCTCCCCATTGGCACCATCCCTATGATGAGCAATATAGAAAGGTTAAAATGTTTACTTCAAACTCTTCCTGTTTGAGTGTAATTAATTATAGATTTTATCCCTTCCAAATGTGCCGAATATATTATGCTTGTTTTGCTTTTCCTTAAGATTGAAGTACTTGCCTTTGCTCAGATTTTTCATCTCTTGAACAATGTCCATTTTCTTTTCTTTATCTCTCTCTCTTTTTGTTATTCTCAAGTAATCTACATGAAAGAGCAGAATAAAGAAATAATGAAATGTATCATATAGAGGTATATCATGCAAACACTATTTTCATTATGCCCAAGAATTCGTAGCTTCTCACAAGTCATTCTAAATCAGAGTTTTAATCATATACTTGTGTATTTCATGGTTATGATACAGCCATAGAAATATTTTAGATTGAGCAAACCATGAAACAATTTCTAAAAGTATAAGTCAGTCAATACACATATAGACATGATATCAAAAATTAATAATTAAAGAATTTAATCATACCATAATAGGATTTAAGTTATTGACTTTGCTCAATTAATTTGTGAGAAAGGTATCTAAAATTACCTATTCATTATATGTTCTTCAAGCCAAACTAGATTTCTTATGTGTGAACTTTTGGCTGAAGAAGATCCTCTCTCTTGTTTGCATGTGAATGTTTAGTGTATCTTACATGAAGGTCATTAGTTTCTTTAAGATACAAAGCATTCATCCAACATATATATATTTTTTAATTAGATGACTCAATATGAGATATGACAATAGTTGCATGTTGAGTCACTTTACACAAGAGATTGCCTAAATATAAGCAAGCACATATCACTTGAACTAAAGAGATAGATTCATTAACCAAGATAGTTCAAGGACAAGCATGTGAGGCAATAGATAGATTTATCAAGGTCAAATCAATTTAGTTTAGATTCTATTTGCTTAAGATAATTATCAATAAGATGTGTTAACTAAGTTTTAATCAACTTATCTTAAACGTTTGTTTCTATCAAAATTCAGATTATGACGTATTTGTTATCAATAAAATATGATTAATTAAAGTTAGATTGAAGTCTTGCACAAGGTCACATAATGAGCATACAATCTGGTCTACTAGCTGTATGATAAAATAATTATTCTATCATGCTTCAATACAGCTTTAAACAATAGATCTACTTTGCTCATCCTTTACAATTTCTACAAGATGGGGTCATAGATATACCTTCTTCACGCCAATCTTCTATAAGAGTTTTCTTGTGGACTAACGTTGGTCAATGAAGATCCCCTTTCCTGTTTGTCTTAATTTGGAGTTTGAGAGAAGATGTTAATTCATTCATCATATTTCAAACTCACTTTGCAATATAACTCTTCATTAGTAGAACCAAAAATGATGTCATCAATGTGTGCTATGAGCAAGCAAGATATCATAGATTCTTCTTTTTGATGCATAGATTTATCACTATCTGTCGAAAAGGTTGCTTAAGCTTTTATAACACGCTTTTGATGCTTGTTTCAAATTATATATTGCTTTATCATATTTGTAATGAGTGTTTTCAAATATGGTGGTTATTTAACATATATCTTCTTTAATAAAGTAAGCACATAGGAGTCCATTCTACACACTCATTTGATAGAATATAAAGCTCATAAAGCAAGCAAATGATAATGGTGATCTTTACTTCTAATCATGCAAGAATTTCATCAAGATCTATTTCATCTTTTCTTGATTTAGTCTTTTAGTAGTCATCAATTTTTCTTCATTAAGTGCATTTCTGAAAAGCTCAATTCGGTTCTAATTATTAACATGTTTTCAGATTGTTATATGTAAAAGATTAACCATATACATATATAATTTGATTTTAGTATCTTGATAATAAATCATTAGTCTCATAAAGAATAAAATGAATTGATATTTCTGCAACTAAAATCTTTTCATTGAATATTCTATATGCATTGCTTGATGAATGATATCCAAGGATAGACATATCTCTATCAGATTTGGCATTACTTTCAAGAAACCATATCAAGTATAACATATACTACTGATAAATATGAAAGATATGCAATAGTTCATTTTCTATTTTTCAGAGGATCAAAAAGAGTTTTCATCAAAAAAATAGATTTAATAGAAATCATATGTATGACAAGCAGTGATGATAGCTTTTAAAAAATATTTAAGTAGATGACTATCATACACAATTGTCTTTTCATTTCTTCAAGAATTCTATTAATCCTATTTTACTTATGGTGTCCTTGGTGCTGAAACAATTGTATTCAATATTATTTTCTATGCACAACTTGATAAAAAATTGATTTTCAAGACTATCCCATGATACTTTTGCAAACCTTTTTCATTTGAACCCTTTTTGTGAGTTTGTGCCAATGCAGAAAATATTTCAATTTACGTGCCAAGAACAAAGCCAGTGTAAGCTTTTGAAAACTTAGTATTGGAAACAACATCATTAGATTTAGAAATTGATTTTGTTTGTTTCCTTAGTTAACATGCATAGCAAGCTTTGACCTTTTAGAAGATAATCTAAGTAAGGCAATGACAAGATCTTTTGAGATTAAGTACATACTAGCATGAGTTGATTTTATATGCCAAAGATGGTTTCTTTAATCTTGGTATTCATAGTGCATATATTCAAAAGCATACCAAGTACACATTATCATTTAAACAATAATGCCATGGATAAAAACTCTCAATCAAGCATATAGAGAATTCATAGAGTTATTCTTAATAAATTGTTTAATCATTTAGCAACTTATCCAATAGTGAGTAAAGTATACTATAAAATGAAATGATTTGATTATATTTCCAAAAGTATTTTCTATATCACAAAATTAATCAATACTAGCAATTCATATCAAATATTAAAGCAAAAATAATGATGAGATGCAAGGATTACTGATTTCATTATTATTATTATTTCATTTAAAATTACTTTTCATAAGTATATTTTAAGTTTCATTTTTGATGTGTGTCTAGAGCACCCATTTGTATGAAGGTTCTATTTGTTCCATGGGTATCTTGGCACATCTATGTCTACATCCTCATATTTTCATTTTGGGTACCCAAGCTTGCTTGGGTCCTTGAGAGTTAGGACATATGGTTCCTTTTGGAACCCATATCTGTTTAATAGTAATAACCTTACCATTTGATTTAATTATACTAGAACGATAGGTAAAGTTGTTATTCCCACCCTTTTCATTTTTGAAATAAGTTATCTTATTTAATGGTTTGTTTGGTGAATTAATAACCTTTTTCTCTAGAGATTTATTGTTAAGTAAAGAAGTCAAGCCAAGTTTTGATTTATCATAAGTAACATATTGGCTTTCAAACATCATTTTTAATCGTTCTGAACTTACGGTGAATTTGTTAATAAAAGATTTTAATTGATTAATTTCTTTACTTAAGTTTTGATTTTCTTTAATTAAGCTATAATTTTTCTGAATCAATTCTTCTGAAAATGACCTTAAGCTTTCATTTTCAGAATTTAGTTTCTTAAGATTTTTATTCTTTACAGTTAATTTTCTACATTCACTATACAAATCATGAAAAGCATTTAATAATTCATCATAAGAGAATTCTTCTTGAAAATCATTTGAGGTAAGAGTAGATTCAGATTTTACCTTGTCTTCTTGTGCCATAAAGCACAAGTTGGTTACCTCTTGTAGTTCCTTGGAGCTAATATCATCATTGTTGCTCCTAACTTCTATTTTCTTGCTAGACTCTTTCTTGGTCAAGGCTCTCTTCCTTTTTACCTCTTTCTTCCTTTCTTCTTGCTTCCTCTTCTTCTTTGTCTTTAGGAAGCTGATTTGCCTCGGAGTCGACTCGGACCTTATTGGAGTCGACTCGGTGAACTTGAGAGTCGACTCTGAGATACTTGGAGTCGACTCGACTGAGGGAGATTCAACACCCTTTTCTGCAGTCTCATTGTTCGTATATAATTGAAGCACATGTGAGCTAGTCTGAGATTTATCATAAACATTTTCTAAAGTATCCCAGATCTCCTTAGCAGATAAGCATGCAGAAATTTCATTAAAATTTGTTTCTTTAATAGCACAGTATAATATGTTCATAGCATTAGCATTCAACTGTGCTAAGTCCTTTTCATTAAAAGTTTGAGAGAGTGTGTGAAGGTCATTTATTATGATTTTTCATAAATAATAGTTTTGTGATTGAATAAAGATGCGCATGCGTATTTTCCAATGTGTATAGTTTATGCCATTAAATAGTGGTGGTGTATCAATTGATTGTCCTTCTCCTAGAAAACTATCTATTTGAGTTGTCATGATCTTTGGCTCTAGTCGGTTAAGACTACAAATAATATTTGAGCACCTGCTCTGATACCACTTGTTGCCCAGTAGATACAACCCAAGAGGGGGGGTGAATTGGGTCTTTTAAAACTTTTAAACTACTTCTAGTACTTTTTGATTAACTATGCTAAGTTGTATAGATGCACAGTGAAAGTTAAACTTAGCAAGGGTTTGATGTATAGACTTCGACTTGATTAAATATGCTTGCAACTAAAGGATGTGCGGATAAGAATTAAGCAAGCAATTTATCTAAGTAAGTAAGTGTGTTAGTTAGACAATAACTAGAGGCATTACAAACACAAAGGACATATAGTGGTTCGGTGCACCCCAGCACCTACATCCACTCCCCAAGACCTCTTGGGAATTTCACTATAATCCTACCGATTATAGCCGGTTGTTTTACAAGCTCACAACCCAACTTGTTGTTTTACGAGCGCACAACGAACTCGGTCGGTTTTTCCAGGCTCACCGACTAGAACCAACCCCGATTGTTTTCTCGGGCTCACAATCAAACCCTTACACGTTGGTTTTACCCTCGGCTCACCAACAAACCTAAACCTCGTTGGTTTTTCCTTTGGCTCACCAACAAACCTTAATCCCGTTGGTTTTCCCTTTGGCTCACCAACAAACCTTAATCCGTTGGTTTTCCCTTTGGCTCACCAACAAACCTTTAACCCCTTGATTCAATCCCTTGATTGAATCAAGTTACAAGATATTAAAACAAAGAATAAAAACAAATCAAAGCTTCTTAAACAAGCAGATATGACAATATAAACAAATAGAGTAAAGAGAAGCCCTCAAACGAGTTTTGAAGATGGAGGAGCTCGGCTTCTTCTTTACTTGATCCTCCTCTGATTTGGCATGAAGTAGAGGATCCCCGAGGCAGCACACGAATGGAGAGGAAGCTTTCGGATTCACTTGGATGCTCTTCTTCTCTCTATTTCATTTTGGATGGCCCTTTTGTGCTTGTGGGAGATTTCCTTTGTAATCTCTTTGAGATCTCTTTCCTAGATGATCTCTCCCATTTCCATAAGTTCTCTCCTAGCTCTCTTCTTGTTTTTATAGCTTTTGATAACGTGGAAACAAGAATATAGCCGTTAGAGACAAAAATAGAGCCGTTGGAACCAGTCTGCACCTCCTGACAATATGACCGTTGGGATCGGAGTCGACTCGCGCGATCAGGAGTCGGCTCGCCTGTTGCAGGAGTCGGCTCGTGTTTTACCGGAGACGATTCGCCCACTGTTCCAAATTTGAATTAATGTGCTTGCCTCGACTGGGAGTCGACTCGTCTTAACCTGGAGTCGACTCGCCAACTTCTGGAGCTGACTTGGCAATTTCGGAGTCGGCTCATCCACTGAAGTCCGTGGATCCAATTTTGAATTTTGTCCTCTCGAGTCGACTCGACTGTCCTGGGAGTCGACTCGAATCTCAGAGCCCGAACTCCCGATCCTCTGTCTTTTGGCTCGTCCAGTCTTGGAGTCGACTCGAACTTCCTTGGAGTCGACTCGGCTCTCAGTTTGCGAAACACAGCCTTCTGCCATCTTGGTGTAGCGCTGCCTTGGAGTCGACTCGAGCTGTCTGGGAGTCGACTCGAATCTCAGAGGCAGTAACTTGGTTTTCTGTCTGTTGATGGTCGCGGAGTCTCGGAGTCGACTCGTGCAATGCGGGAGTCGACTCGAATCTCAGAGTCCCAAAAATGCTCTCTGACTTTTTCCTTGTGTTCCGCTGAGAGTCGACTCTTGCTTTCTTTGGAGTCGACCTACCAACCATCGGAGTCGACTCGCTGAGTCTCAGACCCGAAAACTGCTCTCTGACTTTTCTGCCTGTGACTCCTAGGAGTCGACTCATACTTCCCCGGAGTCGACTCGGTAAACATTGGAGTCGACTCGAATTCCTCAGGAGTCGACTCGAAGACTATTCTTTTGAATTTTTTCTTTGATTTTACTCCTCCAATTTGAATCCTTTGAACTTTAAGCTTGGGCCAATAAATTGTAGCTTTCTTCCAACTTGAGAGCTTTGGAGGCCTTCTTGTGTTCTCCCAACTTGCTATGTTCCTTGCAAAATAAATATCTTTCTCCTTGCAACATAAACATTAGTATCTATACTTCAAGGTTTTGTGATCATCAAAATCAATCTATGAATCAATCTTTGGGTCATCAGTTGTGAAGATGAGCTGATGAGCTTGGGATGTTTGGATTCAGCTGGATGCTAAGAAAACTTGGTTCCGGGATGCTGGGGATTAAGGTGAATTGGTTGTTGAGATGCTCGGACGCGGGCGTTTGAGAGGAAGGTTGATATGAAGTTGGCTGGAATCGAGCTCTGAGGAGATGAGGATGTTGAGAGGATCTCGGCTAGATCGGGATTTGTGGATGAAGGAATTTGAATGGGATGAAGCTGGGAGTTAATCCGGAAGGCGAGATGGGATAATGATGAAACAGGGGAAGCGGAACGGCTGGAAAGTTGAGTTCCTGGGATTCTTTTTGATATGGATGAAGGGAAGAAATGATTCGTGAGCTGGGAGTTTGGTTGGATTTGTGAGGTGCGGGAGATCACAAGTGGTCGCTAGGAACAGGTCCATTTAGCTGGAAATTAGAGATTTGATGGATGGATGATATGGGAAGCAAGATGAATGGTTGAGATGGGATGAGACTTTGGGATTCGTGCAATTAGGTGATATGCTTTGAGATATGAGAAACAAATAATTGAAGGAATTTTATTAAAATAGGATCATGTGGGAAAAGAGTTGGAATGAGTGAGAAGAAATTTAGGTGAACGTATGAAGAGTCAGGAATTAATGGGAAGCACTAATTGAGCTTGACTTGACCTGCATGCATTAAACTTAATAAATAATCAAATCAAACTTGAATTACCTTTGATAATTCGTTAAAATGCACTAATGAAGGTAATACATTTTTTAGTTGAATTTACAAAATATGTGAATTAAAATAATGATAAGTGTTATGAATGAAAGGTTAATTTATGCATTATTTAGCACTTATCACATACCGTCCTTTTCTCACTCATTTTCGTATGATGAAACTTGTAGTGAATTATCACCAATTGTTGGGGTTACTACAGACGTTTGAGAATGATCACCAACTTCTTAAGAAGACGGTGAACTTAGTGGGAGGTTCATCCAAGGGTCGCTCCTTTAAGAAAGGGAAAAAGAAAAATAAAATTCAAAAAAAATAGGTGCACCATGCTCAACCTAGTCAGAAAAAGAATAAAAAGGCTTATCAGAGCAAGGCGGAGTGCTTCTGCTGCAAGAAGCAAGGACATTGGAAGAGAAACTATCCTCTTTACATTGCATCCCTCGATCCGAACCAGCCTAAGAAAAGTGGGCAATCAGTTGCCAATCAAGGTACTTATATGATAACACCTTGCAATTTTTCTATTTGTGATAATTCGACCTGGGTATTGGATACCGATAGTCCTTTTAATATTTGCAATTCGTTGCAGGGGCTCCAAGTCAGTAAGAGGTTTGAAGAAGGAGAAAGGTTCCTGAATGTTGGAGATGGAAGACCAGTTCCAGTTCTAGCTTTAGGAGTTCTTAAACTTGAATTCAGCTCTCATGTAAATGTCCTTAGTGATTGTCACTATTGTCCAAGTTTTCTATTGAATATCATTTATGTAGGCCTTTTGGCCAAAAATGGTTATGAAATATCAATAAAAAAGGATTATTGCAATGTCATTTGGAATGGTATTGTTGTAATGAATGGAATTCTGAGTAATGGCATTTACATTTTGTCACAGCCTGTTCATGTAATGTATAAATCCAATAAGCGCCCTAGAATAGATAATGTCACGGATGTCTACCTTTGGCATCATAGGCTTGGTCATATTAACAAAAACAGGATGAACAGGTTAAGTAAAGAGAGAATCCTTGATGTTAATGATTATGAATCATTGACAACCTGTGAATCATGTCTTCTTGGTAAAATGACCAAATCACCTTTTACCGGAAAAGGTGAACGAGCCAGTGATTTATTGATCCTTGTACATTCTGATGTATGTGGGCCAATGAACACAGATGCTAGAGGTGGGTATTCATATTTCATTACATTTACAGACGACCTTTCTAGGTATGGTTATGTCTATTTAATGAGACATAAATCTGAATCATTTGAAATGTTCAAATTATATCGTAATGAAATAGAAAAACAAACTGGAAAGAATATTAAAACTCTTCGATCAGATCGATGAGGTGAATACCTCTCCAGTGAATTTTTGACATATCTAGGAGAAAATGGGATTCTCCCCCAATGTACTCCTCCTGGTACACCACAATATAATGGTATGTCAGAAAGGAGAAATCAAACTCTGTTAGACATGGTTCGATCCATGATGGGATTTGCTAATCTTCCCATATCCTTTTGGGGATATGCTCTTGAGTCAGCCTGCTATATTCTAAATAAGGTTCCAAGTAAGTCTGTAAATAAAACACCACATGAGATGTGGACTGGACGCAAGCCGATGCTCTCTCACCTTAGGATTTGGGGTTGTCCGGCGTACGTCAAACGTTTGAAGACAGACAAACTTGAACCCAAGTCTGACAAATGTTTCTTTATTGGTTACCCTAAAGAAACTAAAGGATATTACTTCTACTTTGCTGAAGAACAAAAGTTGTTCGTAAGCAATAGAGCAATTTTCTTAGAAAAAGAATTCCTTGGTGAAGGAACAAATAGCTCTAATGTTGAGCTTAGAGAAGTTCAACATGTAGAAGATTCGACACCATCTACTGAACCAGTTGAGTCGGATTTGATTAGATCAGATCCATAACCCATATTAGATGCACCATTAAGGCGATCGGGTAGAGTACCACGTCAGCCGCACAGATACTACGGTTTCTTGGTCCGGGATGGGGATCTTATCGAACTTGATGAAAATGATGAGGATCCAATCACATATATGGATGCAATGCAGAGGTATGACTCTGATAAATGGCTTGGAGCCATGCAATCCGAAATGGAATCCATGAAGGTCAATGATGTTTGGACATTAGTTGACCCACCCGAAGGAATTAAATCCATAGGGTGTAAGTGGATATTCAAAAGAAAACGGGGCGCAGACGGAAAGGTAGAGACCTATAAAGCCCGTCTGGTTGCCAAGGGTTATCGTCAACGTTATGGTATTGACTATGACGAGACATTTTCTCCTGTGGCAATGCTCAAGTCCATTCGGATTGTGCTTGCGATAACAGCACATTTAGACTATGAAATCTGGCAAATGGATGTAAAGACCGCATTTCTAAATGGAGACTTAGAAGAGGAAGTGTATATGATACAACCTGAAGGTTTTACATCTGCAGATGAGTCTAAAGTGTGCAAGCTTCAAAAATCCATTTATGGATTAAAGCAAGCTTCACGGAGTTGGAATATACGTTTTGATAAGGTAATCAAAACATATGGCTTCATTAAGAATGAAGAGGAACCTTGCATTTATAAATGGGCAAATGGTTCAGTTATTATATTCCTTATTTTGTATATGGATGACATTTTTTTAATCGGAAATGACATTCCTGCATTACAAGGAATAAAGTTTTGGCTATCATCTCATTTTGCCATGAAGAATTTGGGAGAAGCATCTTACATCCTAGGAATGAAGATCTATAGAGATAGATCTAGAAGATTGCTTGGATTATCCCAATCCACATACATTGATACCATACTGAAAAGGTTTAGTATGATAAATTCCAAGAAAGGCTATCTTCCGATGGGCCATGGAATTAACCTCTCTAAAAGGGATTGTCCGACAACCCCTCAAGAAAGAGAGAGTATGGATAGAATTCCATATGCTTCGGCAGTGGGATCTATAATGTATGCCATGACATATACTAGATCAGACGTGGCATACTCACTAGGAGTAGTGAGCAAATACCAGTCTGATCCAGGTAGCAACCACTGGAAGGTTGTAAAAACCATCCTTAAGTATTTGAGAAATACTAAAGATCAGTGGCTTGTCTATGGTGATTCTGACTTAAAACTTGAGGGATATACTGATTCAAGTTTTCAGTCAGATCAAGATGATAGCAAGAGCATGTCAGGATATATCTTCACTCCTAAGGGTGAGGCCATCTGCTGGAAGAGTTCCAAGCAGCATACAGTGGCAGATTCTACATGTAAAGCAGAATATATCGCAGCATCTGATGCCGCCAAGGAAGCTGTATGGTTGCGGAAGTTCATCACTGAGCTTGGAGTGACACCCTCCATTGATGGTCCAGTGCCTGTATTTTGTGACAATACTGGGACCATAGCTCAAGCAAGAGAACCCAAAGCACATCAGCGGACCAAGCATATTCTACGTCGCTACCACCTGGTTCGAGAGATCATCGATCGAGGTGATATTGATCTTCAGAAGATTGACACAAAAGAAAATCCGGCTGACCCATTTACCAAAGTCCTCGACATCAAAGAGTTCGATGAACACAAGTCGAAGATGGGTATTAGATACTGTGCCGATTGGCATTAGGCTAAGTGGGAGTTGTTGGGATTTGTATCCTAAATGTCAATCGTCAGCATATTGATGATTGAATTTTGTAAATGAATTGACAAATTAATAAAGTGTTATTTAGCATTATTCATCATTTCATCTTCAAATGAACTCTTATATGATGAAGTCCTTAGGACTTATGTTATGATAAAGGAGGATTTATCTTTGAGTCCTTAAACTTGTTCGCGACCAAATGATATGTTGTTACTAGGACGACAGCATTATCGAGATTAGGTCGTTGTGTGACATATACGTTGGTTGTCCGCTTAACCAAGGGTGTGGAGACACTGATTTGCCACACAGGTGAAGTGTAGGAGTACATTTCACTGAACATGACCAATTCCGGAATGCTCTACTGTCGAGAGATGTTTCGAGTGGATATGGGTATAAGTTTGACCCTCTGACCTGAGACCGCAACCTGTGACTAGCAAGCAACTCACTGTACTTTGGTACCGGACTATCTGAATTTCTAATTTAGTGACGGAAGGTCCTGGGTGCAGTCAAGTACTTGCGTAGTCAGTTGTGAGTCAAGATAGAATTGACCCCTCCTGAAAATAGGAGATAATGTCTTGTGATTAATTTAGCAAAACCTTAGCCAGGGTAATCCTAGTGAAGAGTCATGGGATATCTAAAGTTAATCACATAATGGATGTACTAATTATAGGGTTGACAGTGAGCTCTAAGTCATTCTGGCATTAGGAGTCAAAGGGATTGAATTATACAGTAACCATAGTTCAGAATTCCAGAATATTTGCTTCGCATATATTCAGCCTATCCGGATGTCGGGTACCATTGCTAGATGGTCACATCGATTAGTGTAGGAAATTGTTCCTATACTACCGGCTTAGGTTCGAACCTATGAGGTCACACGCATAGAAGATTCCTGATTGATCAAGAAAGCTGATGAATGATTAAGAATTATTCAGGGATAATTTGGTCAATTTGATTGGTAAATTATCTTATAAAATAATTAAAGTAATTATTGAAGGATTAATTAGTAATTAAATTACTAATAAACTCAATTTGATTGAGTAATTGTGCTAAGGATGAGCCAAATTGAATTGGATTCAAGTTTGGGCTCAATCAGGGTTTTGACCTGATTGGATTAGGTCAGAACCAAAAAGGACTTAAGCTGATCAAATTAATTTTAAATTAATTTGTTCTTAATTGGGGATTGACCTAATTGGATTAGGTCCAACATAAAGTAATTAATTCAATTTGATTGAGTTTGGATGAGCCAAAAATTGAATTGGATTCAATTTGAGCTCAATTAGGGTCTGACCTGATTAGATTGGGTTCAACCAAATTGCTTTGTTTTAATTCGGGTTTGATCAAATTTGATTCGGTGCAACCCAAGAAGATTAGGCTCAGATGATGTGGCAATTAGTGGTGATATGGAATTGGATTTCATGAATTTTAAATAAACCAAAATTATTGCATGGCACATGGACCCATTGCTTGACACATGGCGACATTGTTTGTTGTTTGAATTTGAATTCAAACATTAAGCAATATATTAAATGATTTCATACATCAAATAACTTCCCTAGCTGGCGTGTGAACCTCTGAATCATTTAAATTCGAATTTCAAATGAAATATATGCAACAAGAGGTAGGAAAATTCTGCTGCATGGATTTCAAATTCCTCCCCTCTTGCACATGTGTTTAAAATTTGAATTTAAATCAGATTTGGTTGAGATCTGATTTGGGTTGTTCCTATTCCTTTGCATGCACTAAGTAAAGAAGGTTTTTTGAAAATAAATTTCGAATTTTGAATGAAAATTCGGAGGCCATTAAAAGGGGTCAAACATGGGCACCGAAAACACATCCATTGCAGCCTTCTTCCTCACCCGCCTCCTCCTCCTATTCTTCTCCATTTTAGATAGGGTTTTCAGGGTGAATATCTAGAAGATTCTAGATCAGATCTGAGTCCTCTACTTTTCTTACAAACCTCATCTCTATCTGCTTCAAGACGATTGATCAAGAGTTGATTGAATCCCGGCGGGCAGATTTCAGCTTTCAAGTGTTCTGCAGCTACTAGCACTGTTGCGGAAGAAGATCCTTTAGGACTTCGCGTGTACTTCTTGTAGAGGTTATTCGTGTGTGTGGCTGCGAAGTCAAGAATCAGATTCACAACTTTCATCCATCATAAAAGGTATTAATCTAGCATTAATCATTTATTATGGTGTCAAGGTCTAGGTCCGATTTTTCGAGGTTTTACCCTCTTTTGGGGCTCCTCACGGAGATATCTCCAGAATCCATTCGATGGATATTCGGAGATTAATTGGAATAGAGTTCTTAAGTTTCAGATCTGATAGTTATTCATGCATAAAAGTTTTAACATAATTGTTTAAACGATTCCGGTATAATCCTATATGTTCTTAATGTGTTGATTTCTAGATTTGATCTTGTAAGCATGCATGAATTAAATTGTTTGATTCATTTTTCCGCTGTATTTTTGAAGCTTTAAAAGAACTACGTGTGGCTTGATTCCCCTTGTGAAGGGGTACGTAGGCAACCCGATCAGGTTCAGCCATGGTTTTCAAAAAAAAAAATTCAGCATGCTAAACACCGAAGAACCTTGGAATAACTTTCAAAAACTGCATTAAGATTCATTGTATTGAAATACTTGCATGAGGAAATCTAGACTAATTGTTTATTGAGTCCGCTGCTTAATAGTTTTAATCTTGATCAGATTAGAATCAAACCGTTGCTAAGTTTAAATTCCACTGTGCATCTGTACAACTTTGTCAGGATCAAGCGCTACCATTACACCAAAACCGACCGATGTTAGTGAAGGTGCAACTCTATTTCCTTAAATCCCACCGAAGGCAGTAATACGAGTTGACTCCGACCAGGCCTCGCCTACCCCGGACTCCGACCTGGCCTCGCCATGGGTTCAGGGACCCTCGGGTATAACCCACCTACTAACCAATCCATCGCCGTTGGCAAGCGGCAGGACATACTGATAGTGGCCCTCCCTGTGCTGCTCAGGGACCCTGCAAGGTTGGCCCGCACAGCGGCAGAATATGTCCAACATCCCCCCCCAACGCAATGCCTGGGTTTCGAACTTGAGACCTCTGGCTCTGATACCACTTGTTGCCCAAGGAGACAACCGAAGAGGGGGGGTGAATTGGGTGTGGATTAATTATTGACAAATTAAAACTTGATGAGTAATTATTTAATTCTAATGCAAGCAGGTTAATTAAGCTACTTGATGAGGAGATTGGAAGAGACGAATAGCCAATACAAACACAAAAAATTTTTATAGTGGTTCGGAGCCAACCCTTGCTTCTACGTCCACTCCCCAAGCTTCACTTGGGAGTTCACTATAATTTCTTGGATTACAGCCAGTTGTTTTACAAGTTCACAACCCAACTTGTTGTTTTCGCGAGATCACAACGAACTCGGTCGGTTTTCACAGACTTACCGACTAGAACCATCCGATTGTTTTTCCAGGATCACAATCAAACCCTTACACCGTTGGTTTTAACTTTGGCTCACCAACAAACCTTATAACCCTTGATTCAATCCCCTGATTGAATCAAGTAAGAAAAACAGTTTGGAAAAAGATACAAGGAAAGCTTCTTAAAAAGCAAATATGAATCAATATGAGTAGAGTAAAGTTAGAAGCCCTCAAACAGATTTCGGAAGAGAAAGAAAGGGCTTCTCGAACTCTAAGTCTCCTCTTTGAGTGCACTGAAGATTTGATGTCATAAGAAGAGCCTTGAATGCAAAGGAAAAACTTCTAGGAATGAAATGAATGCGTTTCTTCCTTCTTTTGCTTGTCTTTTCTCTCAATGGACTCTTGGTAGTTGGAAATGCCTTAATGCACAGATGGAGTAACTCTCTTATTGTCTACTACAGTTTACTCTAGCTATTTAAACAGTCCCTTTTGAAAAATAGCCGTTAGACACTGATTTGTAGCCGTTCTGCACAGTCTGCACCTCCTGACAATGTATCCGTTGGGATTGGAGTCAACTCGCTCGATCTGAAGTCGACTCAGCTATTGCTGGAGTCGACTCATGCTTTACTGGAGACGACTCGCCCACTGTTCAGGATTTGAATTAAAGTGCCGTCCCAACCTGGAGTCGACTCGGTCCAACCCTAGAGTCGACTCGCCAAGATCTGGAGATGACTCAGCATTTTGGAGACGGCTCGTTCTCAGGATTCCAGAGATCTATTTTTCTGCATTTCTCTCTCGAGTCGATTCAGATCCTCTTAGAGTCGACTCGACTCTCAGAGCCCGAAAAACCGATCATCTGTCTGTTGATCTGAGCACCTCGGAGTCGACTTGCACTTTGTTGGGGTCGACTCGGCTAGCTTGGGGTCGACTCTCGAATTCTCGGAGCCGACTCGTTCACAGGCTCACTGAGTTTGGTTTTCTACCTTTCAGTCCGCTTTTCTCTGAGAGTCGACTCTTGCATGATTATGAGTCGACTCGCCAAATGTTGGAGTCGACTCGTATCCTTCCGGAGTCGACTCGGTAACAGGGTCTAGAATACACCTCTCTGTCTTTCTGTCTGTTACTCCTTGGAGTCGACTCGAATCTGTAGAGAGTCGACTCGTCAAGCATCGGAGTCGACTCGAAGCCTTCTGGAGTCGACTCGGTAACAGGGTCTAAAAACCATCGTTCTGTCTTACTGTCTGTTACTCTTTGGAGTCGACTCGGAACCGTCGTGAGTCGACTCGGCAAGCATCGGAGTCGACTCAAAATCTTCGGAGTCGATTCGGTGACAGGGTCTGAAATTCATCTTTCTATCCTTCTGTCTGTTCTCAGTCGGAGTCGACTAGTAGTATACCGGAGTCGACTCGAGCTTGTGCCAGACCCTCTGAAACACTTAGAGTCGACTCGCAATCTTCCAGAGTCGACTCGAGCTTCAGACTTTGGCTCAATTGAGTTCAATACTTAGCCAAATTACTTTGAACCAAGGCTCGATGCTCTTAAAGATAAATTCACATATATATTCGCCTGACACACTAGATTGAATTCATTAGTACAACATGAAATATACTCAAATGGTTTGAGCTCATCAAAATCAAATAGGGGTATAATCAATCACTCCACAATCTCCCCCTTTTTGATGATGACAAAACATTGAGTATTTGTAAAGCTAATTGCTCAACCAAGAGGTGATTTATTGTAAAGTTTTGAAATGAATTCAAATATCTAGTCATTTAATTTATCCAAAATTGAAAGGTATGAATCAGTAAATCCTGAAATTAAAGCTTCCCCTTTTATTTGGAATTATATAAGCCTTCAAATCATGCAATCAATTGTTTGGCTTATAGGTGTTTAACGAATTTGTTTTCTTAAGATTTCAGATTCTCCTCCTCAACATGTGCATTCAATTTTGTTTAAGTTTTCTGAATTTTTTTTTAATGTTTTGAAACTTTTGAGCTTAAATTCTTACTTTCACAGGAAAAATCTGACAATTTGTTCTTGAGTATGATTCAACTAATCTCCGAATGTATCTTGAATAGATTCTGGAGATTACTCCTTAAGTAGCCCCAACAGAGAGATAATGAGCCTCGAGGTATCGAATCCACTAAGAACAAATTACATTTTGCTTTAAGGATTTTCTTTTGTTTAGTGATTTCCTTTACATTTCAATTCATCATTGTTGCCCAGATAGACAACCCAAGAGGGGGGGGGGGTGAATTGGGTTTTTAATATAATTTGGCTAATTAAAACTTTGTGGATGATTAATTAAAAACTATAGCAAGTTATTTAATTAACGCCTAGTGCTGTGAGTAATGTGCGGGGAAGAAGATGAGAGACAATGCACTACAAACACAAAGTTTTATAGTGGTTCGGAGCTAACCCTTGCTCCTACGTCCACTCCCCAAGTCTCACTTGGGAATTTCACTGTAACCCTCTTGGATTACAGCCGGTTGTTTTGCAAGCTCACAACCAAACTTGTTGTTTTACGAGCTCACAACGAACTCGGTCGGTTTTCCCAGGCTCACCGACTAGAACCAACCCCGATTGTTTTTCCGGGCTCACAATCAAACCCTTACACACGTTGGTTTTAACTTGGCTCACCAACCAACCTTAAACCCCTTGATTCAATCCCCCGATTGAATCAAGTAAATACAAGAGATAGAAGAAAACAGAAAATAACTTCTCAAAAAGCAGATTTAAGACAATATAATCGTAAAGGAGTTAGAAGCCCTCAAACGCTTTTAAGCTGGTGAAGAGGTATGGCTTCTGGAACTCCGGTCTCCTCTTGAAAGAGTGGTCGACTTGAATGCAGGAGGAGGAAGCTTTGATTGTTGGGAAGAAGTTGTTGGAGCAGTAAATGCAGATCTCCCCTTTTTCGTTTAAGAGCACTTGGAGAGCTTGAAAACTTGAATGCTTGGAGTGGAATGTCTGTTCTCCTGCTTGCTACAGTCCTCTGTGGCTATTTAAGCCAATCCCCACGGAAACTAGCCGTTACTCTGCTTTTTCTGGCCGTTCTGCATACTCTACGCAACCTGACAATATGACCGTTGGTGGGTTGGAGTCGACTCGCGCGATCAGGAGTCGACTCGGCTGTAGCAGGAGTCGACTCACGCTTTTCCGGAGTCGACTCGGCAACTGTTCCAAATTTGAATTAAAGTTGCCGTCTTGACTGGGAGTCGACTCGTCTTGACCTGGAGTCGACTCGCCAACTTCTGGAGTTAACCTGGCAATTTTTGGAGTCGGCTCATCCACTGAAGTCCGTGGATCCAAATTTGAATTTTGTCCACTCGAGTCGACTCGACTGTCCTGGGAGTCGACTCGAATCTCAGAGCCCGAACTCTCGATTCTCTGTCGTTTGGCTCATCCAGTCTTGGAGTCGACTCGAACCTCCTTGGAGTCGACTCGGCTCTCAGTTTCCGAAAGTTGGTCTTCTGCCTTTTGACGTGTAGCTTGTCTTGGAGTCGACTCGAGCTGTCTGTGAGTCGACTCGAATCTCAGAGGCAGTAACATGGTCTTCTGTCTGTTGATGGTCACTCAGTCTCGGAGTCGACTCGTGTACTGCGGGAGTCGACTCGAATCTCAGAGTCCGAAAATCGTTCTCTGACTTTTTCCTTGTGTTCCTCTGAGAGTCGACTCTTACCTTCTTTGGAGTCGACCTGCCAACCATCGGAGTCGACTCGCGTTCCACTGGAGTCGACTCGAATCTCAGACCCGAAAACTGCTCTCTGACTTTTCTGCCTGTGACTGCTTGGAGTCGACTCTTACTTCCCTGGAGTCGACTCGGTGAACATTGGAGTCGACTCGCGCACTTCAGGAGTCGACTCGTTGACAGGTTCTGAGATGAAGCTTTCTGTTCTTCTTTCTGTTCTCAGTCGGAGTCGACTCGTACTAATCTGGAGTCGACTCGAGCTCGTGCCAGTGAACTTGATACGCTTGGAGTCGACTCGTGATACTCGGGAGTCGACTCGAGTCTCAGACATTGGTTCATGCAGACTTCTTAACTTATCCAAAATACTATGAACCAAGTCTAGAAACACTTGGACAGGATTTTCACTGAAACACTCAATTGAATTCCTTAGTAATCACAAGATATACTCAATTGCTTTGAGCTCATCAAAATCAAATGGGGTTTTAATCAATCACTCCACAATCTCCCCCTTTTTGATGATGACAAAACTTTGAGTATATGTAAAATGAATTGCTCATAAAACAATGAAGTAAAATCCATAAATGAATTCAAATGTCTGATAATTTAATTTATCCAAGTTTGAAAGGAGTGAAACATTAAATTTCGGAGTTAAAGCTCCTCCTTTCATTTGGAATTATATAAGCCTACATATTATGCAATCAATTGTTTGGCTTATATGCCATTAATGATTTAGCTTGATTAAAATTCAGATTCTCCCCCTCAACATATGCATTCAACTATGTTTTGATTCTCTGAATTTCCTTTTAATGCTTTGAAGTTTTTGAACTGAATTTTATCTTTTTAGAGGAAAAATCTGTCAATTTGTTCTTGAGTAGGATTCAGCTAATCTCCGAATATCCCTTGAATAGATTCTGGAGATTACTCCATTAGGAGCCCCAAAAGAGAGATAATGAGCCTCGAGGTACCGAATCCACTTAGAACAAATTTGTGTGTATTTTTAAGAGTTTATCGTTATATTTATTTCCATTGATTTCTTTTACATATTTTTTTAATATTTCTCCTCTTTTACATATTTTACCATATTTTATACATATTTCTCCCCCTTTTTGTCATCATACCAAAAAGGAGGTAATCACACACAATCAATGGCACAATCAACAAATGGCACATCAAATGGCACATAATTGAAGATAAAATGTCTACTCATTGTATTGATATGAATGTGAATACATTTGAGAATACAATAAGTAAAGCAAAACAAGACAAAACACAAAAACATCTATGGCCTCCTCGAGGATGAGGCTCCCCCTCTCGAGGATGCATCTCCTCCTCTGGAGGATGTGGCTCCTCCTCTCGAGGATGTGGCTCCTCCTCTCAATCGGCTCTGCTCCATGAGGAGGGTGACTGCATCTGTCACATGGCCAAGCTGTGCGATGATAGACGTGGTGGCTCTGCTATGTGTAGTGGAGAGCTCTGTTACCGACGCCTGAAGCCCAGTCACCGATGTCTGAAGTGCGTCCAGCTTGTCGATGAGTACATTCGACAAGCGCTCGGCCCCCTCGGTGGTGGTGTGCATGTCACGACCTATCTCCTCTCGCATCTGTCGAGTGGAGCTCGTGACCTCACTCATGCTGTGGAACTGGGCCTGGACCAAACTCTGGATATTGTAGATCTCTTCCCGTACATGAGCCGTCATGTCAGTCACGGCTGTCAAGGAAGGGACCAACTGAGAAGATACGGGTGCAGGAGTGGGAGCAGGCACCGCACCTCGGAGCTCCCGAAGTAGCTCGTCCCTCAGATCTCGGACGATCTCCTGCCGCAGCTCCCGGAGCTGCTCTGGATCAATCCGAACCTCCATAGATGGTGTAGCTGAGGAGGAAGGTCCGGCAAAGGTGGTAGGAGCAGGAGGAGTGGATGGGAGGTCTGGATGGTCTGGAAGGTCTGGGTAGTCTGAATCTGGCTCAGGACTGGGTGATGGTCTGGTGGTCTGAGCAGTGAGAGTAGACTTCCTAACCCAGATCCCTTCTCTCTTCCGAAATCCCATCCTGTGCATAGTCCCCGTACACAAGCGATCAGTCCATCGCAAGGCACGAGAGGGTTCTCTCTCAGGAATGGGAATCTCGTACTGCCTAAAAGAAGAGTGAATAACATCCCGTATGGGAGTGAGAGCCTAGGTCTATCTAGGGGCTCACACATATACCTATAAATTAGCTTTGGGAAGTTGATCGGGGTGTCCTGAAGGATATAAGACATAATAGCTAAGTCCCTCTCATTCACAAAATCAAATCTCCCTGTCTTAGGGAAGATGGACCTGGACAGAATGCTCAAAAGGATTCTTACTTCAATAGGAAGTGAGCTAGCAGATACCTCATCTAGGGGGGACTGAGGTGGATGCCCTAATACGACCGTAAGGGCCGCAACTCTATCCTCAGGGTGTGCGGGAGCCACCCCTACTAATGGAAGATGAAGGATATGGGCAATGAGGTCCTCTGTGACACGCAACGGGACACCTACTACCGTACCCTCGATACCTCCATCTCCCCGATGGACGGTACTGTAAAACTCTTGAACTAGGCCAGGATAGGTGGGAAGGTCCAAGGTGAGGAAGTACTCTAGGCCCTGGGCTCTAAGCCTATCGCCTATGGTGAACCCCTCCTGGGAGAGATAGTCGAAATCGACAAACCTTCCGGAGGTGACGGCCTTCCCGGCCAACGGCCTAACGAGAACCACCCTAGGCGGGGACCGATCCGGAGGTGGTTGCCTCGCGGGATCGTGCCGCGCCTTGGAGCGTCGCTCGGGACCGGCCTCGGGACGGGACCTCTTCCTAACGACGGTCTTACGAGGCATCTTGACTTAAACGGGAAGAAAAATACCTAGAGGACGGTGAAGAACCGACAGAGGAAGCTCGGGACGGACCGGAAATGACCTAGGAACGGACGGAAACTCAATGTCCGGCGAAGAATCGACGGAAAAAGGTCTTGGAGACGATCGGGGATGACCTAGGAGTCGGCTCTAGGGCTTTGTGAACAGTGGCGGCTTGAGGAAAAGTGTTTGCGAAACGACAAACCTAGGGTTAAAAAGTCGGATCCCGACTGCGAGTCGACTCCCCTGAGTCGCGAGTCGACTCGACCTCGAGTCGACTCCAGAATATGCGCGAGTCGACTCTCTGTTAGCGCATGTAGACTTCGAGTCGACTCCCGACAGTGTGCGAGTCGACTCCCCCTCAGCTGCCAACTTTGCGAGTCGACTCCCGCTAATGCGCGAGTCGACTCCCCCTTAGGAGCCGGCTCTGAAACTTACTCGAGTCGTCTCTAACCTTGGCACGCACCTAAAAACCATGCCATAATCGTGCCAAATGAGGGAAAATCACCTAATTAAGGACTGATTTGATGATCACTGCATAGAAACTCTATTTTAACCTCATTCTAATCATCAAAATCAATTAATCTAGTGAAAAACTCCCACTAGGATGGATCAATCACTCCTAATCCCCTTCTAAGCACACTAAACCTCTCTTCACTTAGGGGTTTTGTAAAAATGTCTGCTAATTGATTATCAGTACACACAAATTGAAGTGACACATCACCATTCAATACATGATCTCTTATGAAGTGATGTCTTATCTCAATGTGTTTAGTTCTTGAGTGTTGAATTGGATTTTTAGTTAGATTTATGGCACTTGTGTTATCACAATTAATGGGAATTTTATCTTGTTTAATGCCATAATCTTCTAATTATTGTTTAATCCATAAGATTTGAGCACAACAACTCCCGGCTGCAACATATTCAGCTTCTGCAGTGGATAATGCAACCGAGTTTTGTTTCTTGCTAAACCATGAGATTAGGTTTTCTCCTAGAAATTGACAAGACCCGCTGGTACTTTTTCTATCAAGCTTACATCCAGCGAAGTCTGAATCTGTGTACCCTATTAAGTTTAGGCTAGATTCTTTAGAGTACCACAGCCCTATGTTCTTAGTTCCAATTAAGTATTTAAAGATTCTCTTAACTGCAGCTAGGTGTGATTCTTTAGGATTAGCCTGATATCTAGCACACATGCACACACTAAACATAATATCAGGCCTACTTGCAGTAAGATACAGTAAAGAACCTATCATACCTCTATAAAGTTTTTGATCTACAGATTTACCTGATTCATCTTGGTCTAACTTGCATGATGAGCTCATGGGGGTGCTGATTGACTTGTTTCCCTCCATATCAAACTTCTTGAGCATCTCCTTGATATATTTTGCTTGATTGATGAAGATGCCTCCTTCAGATTGTTTGATTTGAAGCCCGAGGAAATAGTTCAGCTCTCCCATCATGCTCATCTCAAACTCACTCTGCATCAAATCAGCAAATTCCTCGCAGAGGCGATTGTTAGTAGCACCGAAAATGATATCATCAACATAGATCTGTACTAATAACATATCCTTATTTTTCTTTTTCAGAAATAATGTTGTATCTACATTTCCCCTAGAGAATTCATGTTCTAATAGGAATTTACTAAGTCTCTCATACCATGCTCTAGGTGCTTGTTTTAGTCCATAAAGCGCTTTGTTCAGTTTATACACATGATTAGGGTATTGATGATTTTCAAAACCAGGAGGTTGTTCTACATACACCTCCTCATTAATAAACCCATTTAGAAAAGCACTTTTTACATCCATTTGATATAGCTTGAAGTCCTTAGAGCATGCATATGCTAATAGAAGTCTAATCGCCTCAAGTCTAGCTACGGGAGCAAAGGTTTCATCAAAATCTATGCCTTCTTCTTGATTATAACCCTTTGCTACTAGTATAGCCTTATTCCTTATAACAATTTCATTTTCATCTAGTTTATTTTTATATATCCATTTTGTACCTATTATTGGATATTCAGAAGGTCTCTCTACTAGATCCCACACTTTGTTTCTAGTAAATTGGTTTAGTTCTTCTTGCATTGCATTTATCCAATTTACATCATTTTCGGCTTCTTCTATATGTTTGGGCTCAAAGTGTGAAACAAAAGCTAGATGGTTGTTCAAATTTCTAAGAGATGCTCTAGTCCTAACCGGTTGTGATGGATCATCTAGAATTAGTTCCTTAGGATGCCCGTGAGCATACCTCCAAGCATTAGTTAGCCCATGATCCACTATAGGCTCTTGGTTTGATGATTCTCCTTCAATCAACTTTTGATTACTATCTTGTAATCCCACCTCATCTATCTTTTCTTCAAGTATTTCAATATCATCATCAAGATTGGCTTTCTTACTAGAGGAGATGTCACTAGAGTCATCAAATACAACATGTATAGATTCTTCTATAACTAGTGTTCTTTTATTAAAGACTCTATAGGCTTTACTAGTTGTAGAATAACCTAAGAATATTCCTTCATCAGATTTAGGGTCAAATTTCCCTAGATTATCTTTCCCATTATTATGTACAAAACACCTACATCCAAAAACATGAAAATAGTTAACCTTTGGTTTTCTGTTTTTCCACAGTTCATAAGGTGTTTTCTTTATGATGGGTCTTAATAGAACTCTATTTAATATATGGCAAGAAGTATTAATGGCTTCTCCCCAAAAGTACTTAGGGAGGTTACTTTCACATAACATCGTTCTAGCCATTTCCTCTAGTGTTCTATTTTTCCTTTCCACAACTCCATTTTGTTGTGGTGTCCTAGGTGCAGAAAAATTATGGGTTATCCCCTTTTTACTACAAAATTCATCAAATAATTGATTTTCGAATTCGGTACCATGGTCACTTCTAATGGCTATGACTGAAGACTCTCTAGCATTTGTTACTTCCTTATGGAACTTTTTAAACATGGAAAATGCTTGGTCCTTATGTGCTAGAAACATGACCCATGTGTACCTAGAGTAATCATCTACTATGACTAGACCATATTTATTTCCACCTAGGCTTGTTGTTCTAGTTGGACCAAATAGGTCCATGTGTAATAATTCTAGAGGCCTAGAGGTAGAGACACATTTTATGAGTTTAAAAGAATTCCTAGATTGTTTGCCAAATTGACATGCTTCACAGATTTTGTTCTTTTCAAATTTTAACTTTGGCAAACCTATCACGGAATCTCTTTTAACTAATTTAGTTATTGTGTCCATGCTTGCATGACCTAACTTACGGTGCCATAACCAACTAGCATTATTATCTTTAGTTTCATTAACAACTAAACATTGGTTATGTTTTGCAAGGTCTTCTAGGTCTACCGCATATACATTTCCACGTCTAATCCCTTTAAAAACTAAACTATTATCATTAGTATTTGTTATAATGCACAGTGATGGTTTAAACATAACATCATATCCTTTGTCACATAATTGACTAATGCTTAACAAGTTATGCTTAAGACCATCAACATATCTAACATTATCTATAAAAGTAGAAGGGGTGATTTGAACTTTACCAATACCAATGATGTGACCTTGGTTGTTGTCTCCAAACGTCACAGCACCTCCCTTCTTAGCTTCAAGGGTGAAAAATTGGTCTTTATCACCCGTCATGTGCCTTGAGCAGCCACTATCCAAATACCAGCAATTTTTGTTGACCTTGGCTGCAAGACACTCCTACACAAGCAAATCATGTCATCTTAGGTACCCAAGTTTTCTTGGGTCCTTCATGGTTAGTCAAGTTGGTTCCTTTTGGAACCCATACCCTTTTAATTTTTCTTTTAGTTTTACTTTTCCTAAAATTACATACATTTGCTTTATGGCCTACTGTACCACAACAAAAGCAGGTTATTTTCTTAGTTTTTGTTTCCCCAGCTTTAACAAAGAAGTTACTAAGAAGTTTTTGCTTATTCCTTGGTTTATATCCTAAACCGGCTTTATTAAACACTGCACGTTGACTATTTAGTATCATGTTTAATTTTTCAGAACTATAGGTAAATCTTTCAACTAAGGGTTTGTATTTGTTAAGTTCTTTCGTTAGTGTCTGATTTTCGGCTTTTAGATCATTAAGTTCTTTAGTAAGATCCTTATCTAAGGTTTGTTTATATCTTTTAAGTTCTGAAAATTCCTTAGTTAGTTTTTCATTTTCTTTAGTTAAGGTGTTGGTCTTTTGAGTTAAAAGTTGGTTGCTTGTTTTAAGTTCTATATTTTCTTTGGTGATTAAATCCTTATCCTTAACTAATTTATCGTATTTATGTAGGTATGATTGATTGGTTATTTTCAGTTCTTTATTCTTAAGATTTATAGCCTTATATTCTACCATTAATTCATTAAATGCATCATAAAGTTCATCAAATGAAAAATCATAGTGCGTATCGGAAGTTACCTCATTTTCGTTGGCCATGAAACAAAAATTGGCCTTCTCTTCTTGTTCTTCATCCGATGATGAAGATGATGCGTCGGAGTCCGATAGGGTGGTGACAAGGGCTTTCTTCTTCTTCTTGTACTTGCTGCTCTTCTTTAGTAAGGGACACTCAGCTCGGATGTGTCCCGGCTTTTTGCACTCATAGCAGCCGATCCCCTCACTTTCCCTTTCCTTACCTTTGTCCTTGCGGTAGGAATTTGAGGGGCCTCTCCTTTGATGATAGGACTTCTTGTGGTTGATGAATTTCTTGAACTTGCGCACAAGAAGAGCCTCACCACTATCTTCCTCATCTTCTTCTTCTTCACTGCTGCTGCTGCAAGACAAGTCCTTGTTAGAAGAAGTAGATTTTAAAGCTATTACCTTTTTCTTATGGGAGGACTCTTCCTCGTTGTGTTGTTTCATGGTAAGCTCATGCGTCATAAGGGATCCAAGGAGCTCTTCAAGTGGAAGCTTGTTCAAGTCTTTAGCTTCTTGGATTGCCGTCACTTTAGCTTCCCACGACCTTGGTAGACACCGAAGGATTTTTCTGACAAGTTCACTGTTAGTATAGTTCTTGCCAAGGCTTTTTAGGCCATTGACAATATCAGTAAACCTAGTGAACATGCATGTAATTGTTTCGTTAGAGTCCATTTTAAATAGTTCATATTTATGAACCAAAATATTTATTTTGGACTCTTTCACTTGATTCGTGCCCTCATGGGTCACTTCAAGTCTGTCCCAAATCTCTTTTGCAGAATTGCAAGTAGAGACCCTATTGAATTCATTACGGTCTAAGGCACAATAAAACACATTCATAGCTTTAGAGTTTAATTGTGCCTTCCTCATGTCATGTTCATCCCAGTCCATTTCTAGTTTAGGTACCTTAACACCATCTACGTATATGGATGGGATGTATGGCCCATTTACTACAATGGACCACATCTCATAGTCTTGGGCTTGGATGAACATTCTCATCCTAGCCTTCCAGTATGAGTAGTCAGATCCATTGAAGAAAGGGGGTCTTTGGGTGGACTGACCCTCAATGTGAGAAGATCCAAATGGGGTTGTCATTTTGATCTTTTAACTCTTGAGTGGAAGAGTTTTTGGCTCTGATACCACTTGTTGCCCAGATAGACAACCCAAGAGGGGGAGGTGAATTGGGTTTTTAATATAATTTGGCTAATTAAAACTTTGTGGATGATTAATTAAAAACTATAGCAAGTTATTTAATTAACGCCTAGTGCTGTGAGTAATGTGCGGGGAAGAAGATGAGAGACAATGCACTACAAACACAAAGTTTTATAGTGGTTCGGAGCTAACCCTTGCTCCTACGTCCACTCCCCAAGTCTCACTTGGGAATTTCACTATAACCCCCTTGGATTACAGCCGGTTGTTTTGCAAGCTCACAACCAAACTTGTTGTTTTACGAGCTCACAACGAACTCGGTCGGTTTTCCCAGGCTCACCGACTAGAACCAACCCCGATTGTTTTCCCGGGCTCACAATCAAACCCTTACACACGTTGGTTTTAACTTGGCTCACCAACCAACCTTAAACCCCTTGATTCAATCCCCCGATTGAATCAAGTAAATACAAGAGATAGAAGAAAACAGAAAATAGCTTCTCAAAAAGCAGATTTAAGACAATATAATCGTAAAGGAGTTAGAAGCCCTCAAACGCTTTTAAGCTGGTGAAGAGGTATGGCTTCTGGAACTCCGGTCTCCTCTTGAAAGAGTGGTCGACTTGAATGCAGGAGGAGGAAGCTTTGATTGTTGGGAAGAAGTTGTTGGAGCAGTAAATGCAGATCTCCCCTTTTTCGTTTAAGAGCACTTGGAGAGCTTGAAAACTTGAATGCTTGGAGTGGAATGTCTGTTCTCCTGCTTGCTACAGTCCTCTGTGGCTCTTTAAGCCAATCCCCACGGAAACTAGCCGTTACTCTGCTTTTTCTGGCCGTTCTGCATACTCTGCGCAGCCTGACAATATGACCGTTGGTGGGTTGGAGTCGACTCGCGCGATCAGAAGTCGACTCGGCTGTAGCAGGAGTCGACTCACACTTTTCCGGAGTCGACTCGGCAACTGTTCCAAATTTAAATTAAAGTTGCCGTCTTGACTGGGAGTCGACTCGTCTTGACCTGGAGTCGACTCGCCAACTTCTGGAGTTAACCTGGCAATTTTTGGAGTCGGCTCATCCACTGAAGTCCGTGCATCCAAATTTGAATTTTGTCCACTCGAGTCGACTCGACTGTCCTGGGAGTCGACTCGAATCTCAGAGCCCGAACTCTCGATTCTCTGTCGTTTGGCTCATCCAGTCTTGGAGTCGACTCGAACCTCCTTGGAGTCGACTCGGCTCTCAGTTTCCGAAAGTTGGTCTTCTGCCTTTTGACGTGTAGCTTGTCTTGGAGTCGACTCGAGCTGTCTGTGAGTCGACTCGAATCTCAGAGGCAGTAACATGGTCTTCTGTCTGTTGATGGTCACTCAGTCTCGGAGTCGACTCGTGTACTGCGGGAGTCGACTCGAATCTCAGAGTCCGAAAATCGTTCTCTGACTTTTTTCTTGTGTTCCTCTGAGAGTCGACTCTTACCTTCTTTGGAGTCGACCTGCCAACCATCGGAGTCGACTCGCGTTCCACTGGAGTCGACTCGAATCTCAGACCCGAAAACTGCTCTCTGACTTTTCTGCCTGTGACTGCTTGGAGTCGACTCTTACTTCCCTGGAGTCGACTCGGTGAACATTGGAGTCGACTCGCGCACTTCAGGAGTCGACTCGTTGACAGGTTCTGAGATGAAGCTTTCTGTTCTTCTTTCTGTTCTCAGTCAGAGTCGACTCGTACTAATCTGGAGTCAACTCGAGCTCGTGCCAGTGAACTTGATACGCTTGGAGTCGACTCGTGATACTCGGGAGTCGACTCGAGTCTCAGACATTGGTTCATGCAGACTTCTTAACTTATCCAAAATACTATGAACCAAGTCTAGAAACACTTGGACAGGATTTTCACTAAAACACTCAATTGAATTTCTTAGTAATCACAAGATATACTCAATTGCTTTGAGCTCATCAAAATCAAATGGGGTTTTAATCAATCACTCCACAATCATACTTTCTCCGTCTTTTTGTCATCATAACAAAAAGGCACATAACACAGAAAAAGATAACAAGTCAAATTGCACAGTTTTTTTTGAAAGGAAATTTCTATTCATTGTATTAAAGTCAAGATTGAGTACAAAAGTGAATACATATCAGAAAAGTCCTCAAGGATAAAATCAAAAATACACTAGGGTCGTCTAGTAGTAGAGGATGTGGCTCCCGTACTCAGTCTAGTATGTCGCATGAGCAAGCTTATCCCCTCAGATACATTCCCTAGTTGTGCGATGATCTCAGAGGTGGCCTTAGATTGTATCTCAGTTAGCTGGGTCACAGTCTCTTGAATAGTGTCAAGCTTGAGGATTAAGGCATTTGCAAGCCTTTCCGCACCTTGACTCTGGCTTCCCATCTCTTCTCTGATGCTGTCTCGCATCTTCCTCGTGTCTTCCTTTATGTCGCTAAGGCTCCAGTATTGACCCTGGACTAGGCTCCTTATGTTGGACATTTCCTTCTTAAGGTCTGCTATCATCATGGACACCGCTACTGTGGAGGGAATGACGTCAGTGGAGGGTGCACTGTGTGAACCTCTCAGCTCCCTTACTATGTCACCTCTCAGCTCCCTCACTATGTCATCTCTCAGCTTCCGGAGCTGCTCAGTGCTGATCCTGATCTCTAGGGGCTGCTGAGGTGGTGGAGGCGTAGATGGTCCAGCTAAAGTGGATGGTTCAGTTGGGAATGAGGGACCAGAGGTGGATGGAAAGGTGGGAGGAGCTGTGTAGTGGTCCTGGTCATGATCAGAGCTAGAAGAATGATGAGTAGTGGGGTCAGATGGTGTGGATGTTTTCCTAACCCAGACACCCTCCACCTTGTGGAAACCCATTCGAAGGAGAGTCCCCTCACCCAAGTGGTCAGTGTATCTGAGGGAGCGAGAGTGTTCTTCCTCAGGGATAGGACTTCTAACTCCCTAAAGTTGAGTGTGAAAAACATGCCATATAGGAGACTCAACCTAGGTTTGTCTAGGAGTTCACAGATATATCTATAGATGAGTTTGGGGAAGTTCAGGGGGATGTCTTGTAGAATATGGAACATCAAGCCTAGGTCTCTCTCAGAAATAAAGTCAAACCTTCCGGTCTTAGGAAAGAGAGTCCTAGATAAGATACTTAGGAGGAGTCGCATTTTAACTGAAAGCTGATTTGCAAACACCTCCTCTATAGGGGATTGAGGTGGGCTCCCTAAGATGGCCGTAAGGGCCTCAGTCCTATCAGATGGATGTGTGGGAGCAATCCCCTCTTAGGAGAGATGGAGGACTCGAGCAATGAAGTCCTCCAAAATGAAAATAGGGACACCTGCTACAGTCCCTTGGATACCACCGCCACCCCGTGTGACGGTCTCGTAAAATTTCCTAACTAACCCTGGGTATGTAGGGAGGTCAAGTGAACAAAAGTACTCTAAGCCCTGGGCCTTAAGACGATGCCCCAAGGTGAATCCTTCTCGGGAGAGGAAGTCAAAGTTGACTTTCCTCCCGATAGAGACAGCCCTCCCAGCGCACGGACGTGAGGAAACCGGCCTAGGCGGAGAAGAAACCGGAGGTGTTGGTCTCACGGGTTCGTTCCGTGCCTTGGACCATCTCTCGGTGCCGCTCGCGGTGAGAGGTCTCTTCCGGCTTGGGACAACGGCTTTCCTAGGCATTTTGACCTAAAACCGAGGGAAGGACAAGAGAAAATGGAAGAAAACACGAGAGAAAGGGTCGAAAATAGGTCGGGGACGATGTAGGAGACGACTCTAGGGCTTTTGAACAGTGGCGGCTGAAAATAGAAGTGGAGAAAAAGACATTTCACTTAGGGTTAAAAGTCGGATTTCCAATCTCGAGTCGACTCCGGTAAGTCGTGAGTCGACTCGACCTCGAGTCGACTCCTAAATATGCTGTTGGGAACCCGCCCATGCCGCTGATATTTCAAAAATTAAATCAGATGGCAGCGGAAGAGGCATGCGCGGGATCGACGTTCATCACATGAACGTTGTTTCGAGACCTTTCGTAATTAGGTAAGAATTAAAACTTTTAAAACTATTAGGAAGATCAAATCTTCACCTTGCGCGGGTAGATGATCACCGCAAATCTGAATTCGTGGTTTTGGAAGAGGGTTCGCTTGAAGCCGTTCAAACGTCCGGCCTCTACGGATATCCACATGAAGCAGGATCCGATCCAAGCTCTCTATCTCACCGGGGTGCTAGCTCCCTTGCAGAGATAGCTTTAATGGCTGATGTCCTCTCTTTCAATCAACTCTTGATTGCACTTGAGAGGAGGAAGAAGAAGGATGAATAAGAGGAAGAAGATCAAATCCCTTCGCAGCCTTCTTCTCTTCACACGCGTTGAAGCCAAGGAAGAAGACCAAGAGGAGGGAGACGCCTCCTCTTCTTTTCCCTATGCTGATGGCGGCTGAACCAAGGGAGGAGAGGGAGAGGGTGGCCACGTGATGGAGAGGAGGGGGATTCCTATATCCATTAGGTCAGCCCCCAAGAGTCCTCCTTTTATAACATCTAGGGCTCCTACAAGTTAGGAGCCCTTGATGTATTACCAAGAGGGGCGCCCGGCCCCTCTTGTTGCCGCACCAAGAGATCCAAGGAGGAGGGGCGTGAGCCCTCCCTCTCATGTTGCCCTAATCCTCATCTAATGAGGATTGGGAGGCCCTAATGTGGGTTTAGCCTTAATCCAATTAGGCTTAGCCCAAGGGTGAACCAATTTGGATCCAATCTAGGCTAGTCCTAATCCAATTAGGACTTGAATGAACCATGACTCAATTGAACTCTTCAATCCTAATCCAATTAGGAGTCATGTTGATTCATTAGATTAATAATTAATTTATACTTAAGGAATCCTAATCCAATTAGGATGTATTTAATTTTAGTCCCTAATCCAATTAGGACTTTATTTGAATCCGAAGTCCTAATCCAATTAGAATTTCTAGGAATCCTACTCCAAGTAGGAATCCTATTTTAATTCAAAATTCCTAATCTCATTAGGATTGTAGGAATCCTATTCCAAGTAGGAATCCCAGTCCTACTCCAACTAGGATTCCCAGTCCTAATCCAATTAGGATTCTAGGAATCCTACCCGAAGTAGGACTCTTGTTTCAAGTCCAATTAATTAATTCCCTTGGTTTCTTCTTCAACTTCTTTATCAATCAAATTGATTACTTATGATTCTTAATCACGATTTCAACCATCGGATCGGTCAATACTTCTAGTGTGTGTGACCCCATAGGTTCTATTCTGACTGGTAGTGAGATATATTGTGATCTCTATCTCAATATCATTGAAAACTCCTTTCAATGGGTTGGAACGATTCCAACTCAACTCATTAGGGTTTATCGATCATCGAGATAATCCCTGTGAGTCCCACCATCCACCAGTGACACCTAGCAGCATGTAGTGGCTACCCAGCAGAATGGAATGATGAACCTCTAGGTGCAGTTAACATGTGATACAGTCCTACTATCGTGGATCCCTACAGGACGGAGGTCATGGACAACTCGTCAAACCCCATCGTCTGTCATATGTCAAGATTTATTCGACTTGAGTTCGATAGTGGAAAACTCTTTCTCCACTTTATATTACTGCCCTGGCCAAGGTCTTAGAACTCAGTCTAACAAATCATATAGGATCACTCCTCTTCTATCACGGTCGATAGATTCCTTATAGGTGCATACCCTACTCCTACAGTGAACCTACTGCAGCCAATCTACACTGCATGGACCCATATGGCTAGAGACCATGTATGTGTGCAGTCAAACTACAATAACCTCACTGTGAGTAGCCGAAGCACCGCAGGTCAAAGGACCAGTCACACTACTGCAACATCAAGCAAGTCACTGACGAGGGGATAGACATCCAAGTGACTTCTTGTCTTGGTCACGCTCAGTACCCTTGTTCTCTAACAAGCACCTGTACTATCACTTCAGTGTCCCTACACTGTGGACTCAAGTCTCGTCCATCCAGAAGGAAAGTGATCTGTGCACTGATCGGATCGATCACCGTCCTCGTGATGATCCATTGATCAGGAGCATTTAGAAATTAATCACCAATGATACATGGCTCAAATTTTCAACTCTTGAGAATATGTATCATCATCTTATTAATTCCTTGGACGATTCATAGACACATAAACAATATGAATGAAAAGATGCCTTTTATTTATTCAATAATAAATAGTCAAGTACAAAATTATGTCCCTAGAATTAATAATGTGTCAGCCAGATTGGCTTCTAGGGCATACATCTAACAATCTCCCACTTGCACTAAAGCCAATTGGTCATATATCTTAGGCCCATCTTCTCAAGGTGGGTTTCAGTCTTTTGCTGACTCAGCTGCTTAGTGAACGGGTCCGCCACGTTATCCGCGGAGTCTACTCTCTGCACCTCTACATATTTCTTCTCCACATAGTCGCGTATGAGGTGAAAGCGCCGCTCTATATGCTTAGACTTTTGATGAGACCATGGCTCCATAGCTAGTGCTATGGTGCCAATGTTATCCGCAGTAAAGTGTTATGGCATCTAATGACATTACACCTAACTTTGCAATTAACTTTTAATCAGAAGGTTTCCACTGCACCCTTAGATACGGCTTAACATTCAGCTTCTAAGATAGAATCTATAATGATCGGTTGTTTGGAACTCTTCCAATTTACTGAACCACAATTGCAAATATTCTGATGTAGACTTTCTATCATCAATATGTGTGCATCCTTCTACCTTCAACTCTGATCTTCTCCCAAAGACCAAGAACATGTCCTTAGTTCTTCTCAAGTACTTAAGACTGTTCTTCACAGCTATCCAGTGCTTCTTGCCTGGATCCGACTGATATCTGCTTGTGACACTCACAGTAAGAGCTGTATCAGGTCGTGTACACAGCATGGCATACATGAGGCTTCCTATTGCCGATGCATAGGGAATCTTGCTCATGCGTTGAATCTCTTCAGATGTGTTGGGGCACATCTTCTTGGAGAGATGAATTCCATGCCTAAGAGGTAAGAGACCCCTCTTGGAGTTTTCCATGCTGAACCTTTTCAGCACCTCCTCTATGTACATCTTCTGTGAAAGGCCAAGCATCCTTTTAGATCTATCTCTATAGACCTTTATTCCCAAAATATAGGATGCTTCCCCAAGGTCTTTCATGGAGAATTCTTTTGACAACCAGACCTTAACCGAGGTTAGCATGGGAATATCATTCCCTATCAGGAGAATGTCATCTACGTACAGTACGAGAAAAACGACAGCACTCCCACTAACCTTTTTGTAAACACACGGTTCCTCTTCGTTTTTGATGAAATCAAACGTTTTGATTGCGTCATCGAAACGAGTGTTCCAACTCCGAGATGCTTGCTTTAGTCCATAGATGGACCTTTGCAGCTTGCAGACCTTGTGATCTCCATCACTGGAAGTAAAACCCAAAGGCTGTTCCATATAGATATCTTCATCAAGATATCCATTCAGGAAAGCAGTTTTCACATCCATTTGCCAGATTTCATAATCATGAAATGCTGCAATGGCAAGCAATGTTCGGATGGATTTTAGCATGGCTACAGGTGAAAAGGTCTCCTGATAGTCAATGCCTTCGCGCTGACTATACCCTTTCGCCACAAGCCTTGCCTTATAGGTCTCTACCTCTCCATCCGAACCTATCTTCCTTTTGTAGATCCATTTGCATCCAATAGGTACAATACCTTCTGGTGGATCTACTAAGGTCCAGACTTGGTTGGAATGCATGGAGTCTAACTCTGACTTCATAGCTTCCAGCCATTTCTCGGAATCGATATCAGATATCGCCTCGTTGTAGGTTTTGGGATCCTGTATGTGATCCCTATCTCCCACTAGGAACATTTCCTCGGTATCCTCTTCTAGTATACCTAAGTATCTATCGGAAGGATGGGAGACCCTACTAGATCTACGAGGTGGTTGAGGGACATCGTGTACTGGCTCTTTATGAATGGGTTCTATAGGATCCATGACTCGTTGCTTTTCAGAGACTTTCTCTTCAAGCTCAATTTTCCTCCCACTGCCTCTATCAAGGATAAACTGATTTTCCAAGAAGATGTCATGACGGCTCACAAACACATTGTGATCCTCTGAGACGTAAAAATTGTATCCTAATGACTCTTTAGGATATCCTATAAAACGAGCACTTATGGTCCTAGCCTCTAACTTGTCCGCCTGTAGTCGCTTGACGTGGGCCGGACATCCCCAAATCTTGAGATGACCCAGACTTGGTTTCTTACCATGCCATATCTCATACGGTGTGGTAGGAACGGATTTAGAGGGAACTCTATTCAATAAATAAATCGCTGTGAGTAAGGCATCTCCCCAAAGGAACATAGGTAAATCAGTGAAGCTCATCATGGACCTAACCATATCCAATAGGGTCCGACTCCTCCTCTCTGACACCCCGTTGAGTTGAGGTGTACCCGGAGGTGTCCATTGTGAGACTATGCCGTTTTTCTTGAGATAGTCCCGGAATTCTCCACTAAGGTATTCTCCTCCTCGATCTGATCGAAGAGCCTTAAGAGGTTTTCCAGTTTGTTTTTCTACTTCATTCTTGAACTCTTTGAACTTTTCAAAAGATTCAGACTTGTGTCTCATAAGATACACATACCCATACCGTGAATAATCATCGGTAAAGGTAATGAAGTAAGAATAACGTCCCCTGGCTAGCACATCGAATGGGCCACATACATCTGTATGTATTAGGGTAAGTATTTCAGTGGTCCTTTCCCCATGTCCTACAAAGGGCAGTCTAGCCATTTTTCCTTGAAGACAGGACTCGCAAACTGGATATGACTCGGAAGTCAATGAGCCTAAAAGCCCATCTTTATCCATTTTGTTCATTCTGTCCTCTCCAATATGGCCAAGCCTGAGGTGCCACAAATATCTTTGGTTTATCTCATCTCTAGATCTTTTGGATCCTTTGGCACTCACTTCTTGCTCGGTAATATTCACAGATACATCCATATGTAAATGATAGAGACTGTCGATCATGAAACCACGTGCGACTATTTTATTTCTTAAATAAATAGAACAGCAGTCTTTGTCAAATGTAAAAACATGACCTTCCTGTGCTAGACATGAAACAGAAATCAAATTTCTGCTAGCAATAGGTACATAATAGCAGTCTCTAAGTATTAAACTAAATCCAGACGGTAGTCGCAGATGGTAGGTGCCCACAGCCACAGCAGCAACTTTTGCCCCGTTGCCAACCCGAAGGGTTACCGCACCTTCCGCCAGCCTTCTACTTTCCTTTAGACCCTGCTTGGTAGTGCACAAATGAGCACTAGAACCAGAATCTATAACCCAACTAGAAGTAGAAGAAATCGTTAGATTAGTTTCAATTATGAGCAAGTCTATACCTTCTGAAGGTGTGTCACCTTTCTTGTTCTTCAGGCTCTCGAGGTATGAAGGACAGTTCCTTTTCCAGTGGCCTTCGACATTGCAGTGGAAACATTTTCCTTTGTCGTTAGCCCTTTTCTTTTGAACTTCCTTCTTTGGCTTCTTGTCTTTCTTCTGCTTCTTAGCAGGCTTCTTTTTCTTCCAAGTAGACTTTCTCTTGGAACCAGAAGTCAACTCAGCAGCAAGGACATTGCCCCTTGAACCTTTCAAGGCTCCCTCAGCAGTTACCAACATGTTGATTAGTTCAGTCTTAGTGCATTCAATCTTATTCATGTGGTAGTTTACTATAAACTGACCAAATGAATCAGAAAGTGACTGTAGGATCAAATCCACTTGTAATTCCTTGTGCATGTCCATACCAAGCTTCTCAAGCTCCTCTAGGTCCTTGATCATGGTCAGACCGTGATCATGGACAGACTGCCCCTCGCGCATCTTCGCTTTGAAGAGCCTCTTGGACACTTCAAAACGAGCTGTGCGACTCTGCTCACCATACAACTCTTGCAGGTGTGCCAGTATGTCCCTAGCAGTCTTTATATTTTCATGCTGGCATTGGAGTTCATTAGACATGGATGCCATCATATAGCATTTTACTCTAATGTCATCATCCAACCACTTTTTATGCATTTCACGCTGAACATCAGTAGGACGTGCTGGTAGTGTGGGGATATCTGAATCGAGTATGTAGCCTATCTTCTCACAGTCCAAAACTATTTTGAGATTTCCTAAGCCAGTCTTTGTAATTAGTTCCGGTCAGTCGGTTGGTCTCAAGAATACGGGTCAAAGGGTTTGAAGCCGACATTGTATCTGCAGAGAGTAAAGATTCTAGTTAGACTTTTGTACTTGATGCTAATCTGTTCTAAGGTCTTTTAGAACAAATGTAACTCCCACTATTTTCTCGAATCCCTCACACTCCCCTGGTAGGGAAACGGAAATCCCACACGACTAGGATTTCTAGTGGGTACTGCGGTCCCACCAATTTACATGCCACCTCACCTAACAGTTATTGGTGACACATAGATGGATGAGTGTACAACTCTTGTACAATGCTTCTCAAGCATGTTGCAGTGTAACTTGGTCTCTAAGCCATGAAGACCTCACCTAACAGTTATTGGTCCCATTTCTTAGTTAAGTCAGACCCACCGTATAACCGTAGGAATAAAGTCGTCATTGGGTCCTCACCTAACAGTTATTGGTGCCCAACCCCACCTTTACCCTACAACATCTCATGTCTATAGAGAGGTCCAGCCCCCCTGATGCAACTTGACCACTGTGTCCAGCCGAGACAAATCAACATCAGAAAGGCCTTAGCAGCTCTACTACAGTGGAAGACCTATTGACTTAATATTGGTTAATCAGGTCTTAGTGTTTGCAACTTGAGCCCTTCATAAGAGGTAATCGAACAATTGGCCAGGTAAGCAGGTGGGAGGCTCCCCTTACTCAGAGAGTAAGGTCCTAATTAAGTAACCACCTTTCATACTTTCCTAGACACCAATTAGATCAATTAATCTAATATGACTTGCTCATGTCGGTTCACTCTCGACTTGATTGAGGAGGTTTTGATTTAGGTCTCAATTGGGTTTGCTACATCACATGTAAACCTATCTACCCGACTCGCATTTACATCTCATGCAAACGGCACATCACAGGCAGTTATAATCGCAGCATCAAATTAAAGTTAAACTTTAAATAGGTGATGATCATGGATTCTAATTAGGTCGTATTACAAGCACATGCACATCAATCGATCAAGTGGTCTTCAACTCTTGAATTGGTTCCAAGCCTCCTTGATTCGATCCTTGATCAACTCTTGATCCCATCGCCATCAACCGCTTAGATCACCTTTCATCTCATGCCTTTGCTTCAACTTGATCGTTGATGTACATCACATCACAGAAATACAACCAGATGTAAAATAAAAATAAAAATAATTTACATCTCCTTTTAGGAGGCACGCAGGCCTCTCAAAACATCAAACAAGATGCATACAAGCATCTGAAAAATTACATGACATCGCAGATCACATCGCAGGTCATTACATTTGATACCAAAAGGGTTTGAATCCTATGATCATCACCGTATGCAACAATTATAATTTTCAGATCTGAAAACTAACTGATTATATCATGACATAGGTCGCTGATCATGCTAATCATGATTCTAAACTTTGTAATCCCATTAACAATGCATTTAGAATCATCTTTTTATCACATAAAAATCAGCATGCAAAAAATCAGCACCCCTGAAAAATCTGCATGCAGAATTTTTCAGCATGCATGATCATTCAATTTTCAGATCTAATATGCCTTTAGATATTTAATTCTTACCTTAATCTACGAAGCCTAGGCTCTGATACCACTGTTGGAAACCCGCCCATGCCGCTGATATTTCAAAAATTAAATCAGATGGCAGCGGAAGAGGCATGTGCGGGATCGACGTTCATCGCATGAACATTGTTTCGAGACCTTTCGTAATTAGGTAAGAATTAAAACTTTTAAAAACTATTAGGAAGATCAAATCTTCACCTTGCGCGGGTAGATGATCACCGCAAATCTGAATTCGTGGTTTTGGAAGAGGGTTCGCTTGAAGCCGTTCAAACGTCCGGCCTCTACGGGTATCCACACGAAGCAGGATCCGATCCAAGCTCTCTATCTCACCAGGGTGCTAGCTCCCTTGCAGAGATAGCTTTGATGGCTGATGTCCTCTCTTTCAATCAACTCTTGATTGCACTTGAGAGGAGGAAGAAGAAGGATGAAGATGGGAAGAAGATCAAAAGCCCCTGCAGCCTTCTTCTCTTTTCATGCGTTGGAGCCAAGGAAGAAGACCAAGAGGAGGGAGACGCCTCCTCTTCTTTTCCCTTTGCTGATGGCGGCTGAACCAAGGGAGGAGAGGGAGAGGGTGGCCACGTGATGGAGAGGAGGGGGATTCCTATATCCATTAGGTCAGCCCCCAAGAGTCCTCCTTTTATAACATCTAGGGCTCCTACAAGTTAGGAGCCCTTGATGTATTACCAAGAGGGTCGCCGGCCCCTCTTGTTGCCGCACCAAGAGATCCAAGGAGGAGGGGCGTGAGCCCCTCCCTCTCATGTTGCCCTAATCCTCATCTAATGAGGATTGGGAGGCCCCTAATGTGGTTTAGCCTTAATCCAATTAGGCTTAGCCCAAGGGTGAACCAATTTGGATCCAATCTAGGCTAGTCCTAATCCAATTAGGACTTGAATGAACCATGACTCAATTGAACTCTTCAATCCTAATCCAATTAGGAGTCATGTTGATTCATTAGATTAATAATTAATTTAGACTTAAGGAATCCTAATCCAATTAGGATGTATTTAATTTTAGTCCTAATCCAATTAGGACTTTATTTGAATCCGAAGTCCTAATCCAATTAGAATTTCTAGGAATCCTACTCCAAGTAGGAATCCAATTTTAATTCAAAATTTCTAATCTCATTAGGATTGTAGGAATCCTATTCTAAGTAGGAATTCCAGTCCTACTCCAACAAGGATTCTCAGTCCTAATCCAATTAGGACTCTAGGAATCCTACCCGAAGTAGGATTTGTGTTTAAGTCCAATTAATTAATTCCCTTTGTTCCTTCTTCAACTTCTTATCAATCAAATTGATTACTTGTGATTCCTAATCACGATTTCAACCATCGGATCGATCAATACTTCTAGTGTGTGTGACCCCATAGGTTCTATTCTGACTGGTAGTGAGATATATTGTGATCTCTATCTCAATATCATTGAAAACTCCTTTCAATGGGTTGGAACGATTCCAACTCAACTCGTTAGGGTTTATCGATCATTCAAGATAATCCCTATGAGTCCCACCATCCACCAGTGACACCTAGCAGCATGTAGTGGCTACCCAGCAGAATGGAATGATGAACCTCTAGGTGCAGTTAACGTGTGATACAGTCCTACTATCGTGGATCCCTACAGGACGGAGGTCATGGACAACTCGTCAAACCCCATCGTCTGTCATATGTCAAGATTTATTCGACTTGAGTTCGCTAATGGAAAACTCTTTTTCCACTTTATATTACTGCCCTGGCCAAGGTCTTAGAACTCAGTCTAACAAATCACATAGGATCACTCCTCTTCTATCAAGGTCGATAGATTCCTTATAGGTGCATACCCTACTCCTACAGTGAACTTACTGCAGCCAATCTACACTGCATGGACCCATATGGCTAGAGACCATGTATGTGTGCAGTCAAACTACAATAACCTCACTGTGAGTAGCCGAAGCACCGCATGTCAAAGGACCAGTCACACTACTGCAACATCAAGCAAGTCACTGACGAGTGGATAGACATCCAAGTGACTTCTTGTCTTGGTCACGCTCAGTACCCTTGTTCTCTAACAAGCACCTACACTATCACTTCAGTGTCCCTACACTGTGGACTCAAGTCTCGTCCATCCAGAAGGAAAGTGATCTGTGCACTGATCGGATCGATCACCGTCCTCGTGATGATCCATTGATCAGGAGCATTTAGAAATTAATCACCAATGATACATGGCTCAAATTCTCAACTCTTGAGAATATGTATCATCATCTTATTAATTTCTTGGACGATTCATAGACACATAAACAATATGAATGAAAAGATGCCTTTTATTTATTCAATAATAAACAGTCAAGTACAAAATTATGTCCCTAGAATCAACAATGTGTCAGCCAAATTGGCTTCTAGGGCATACATCTAACAGGATCATCCCATAAGGTATGCTAAACCTAGAATACCTATGACATGTAGCAATGTAGTTCAACATAAGTCTAGGGAGGTTTAGGGGAATCCCTAGTAGGATGTGGTGCATGATAACTAGGTCTCGCTCCGAAACAAAATCGAAGCGACCGGTTTTTGGAAACAAGACCCGGTTGACAATACTCAAAAGTAGTCTCATCTCGGCATTTAGGTCTTGTGAGTTCACTACATCAAGAGGGCCGCAGTCCTCTCGTCCTAAAAGCAAGTTTAGGGCTATTTCCCTTTAGGGATGTGAGGTAGGAGCCTCACCGTCCTTAGGGATTTGCAAAACGCTAGATAGGACATCTTCATTAATCTCTACCAACGTCCCCCGGACATGTGCAGTGTACCCTAAGTCCCCTAAGGCCATATTGCTAAATAGTTCTCTAACTAGGCCGGGGTAGGTCGATGTATTGAGGGTACAAAGGTGTTTCCAACCTTGGGCACGGAGTCTCTCTCCAATAGAGAACCCCTCACTATCTAGAAAATGAAAATCTATGTACCTTCCAGTGGTTACTGTGCGATTCGCACAGGAAATGGTCGCGGTTGGCGGAGCAACCGGAGGAGACGGCGCGGAAGGCTCTTCCCTCCGTTCCTCACCGTCGGTCGCTGCCCTAGGATGCCTCCCACCAGTCCTCCTAGCTCTTTTAGGTGCCATTGAATGGAAAACCTAGGAAAATGAGGAGAAAGAGGCTAGGGTTTGTGTTGGAGAGAAAATGGAGGCTAGGGTTTTTGTTTTTGTCGGGGATGAAAGGGATAGCTCGGGTCGGCTCGAGCTGTTTCGACCTACTTTAAAAACCCTCGTTCGGTCCCCGAGACGTCTCCGCAACTGATGCGAGACGTCTCGCCGGGGGGACGTCTCTGCGATTTGCCAGAGACGTCTCCGGCACTGAAAAATTTCAGACTGATTTGTAACCTTTTCCTAATTTATTTTATTTAACCACATTAATCAACATGATTTCTTTTGGTGAATACAGAGTGAGTTTGTTTGTGATCCTCCTCCTTAATAATACATCCTATAAAAGTTTGATAATGATTTTTGAATAATTAATATTGAAATGAGGAATGTTTGACCAAATTTCGAATACCTATTGAAGGGTTCTAGCATGTCATAATGGGCAGCGGAAGCTAGGGATTTTAAAATTTTCTTAATAAAGTCCCTATGCATGAAACCCTTTTAAGCCTAGATCACCTTAATGATTACAATCAAATAATATAAAATAAATGCAGAATTAGTAGAATACCTCAAATGCTAATCCAAAGTGTACAATCTCTACGAGGCGTCCAAGTGTCCGCCCTCCAATGGTGATCCACACGAAAACTTGATCAAGACTTTAGCTCCAAAGACTTTTGATCCTTAATGCAGAATTCTTCTAAAGAACTCTAACGGCTTGCTTTCCTTCCTTTCTATTTTTCTTTAGCCTTCTAAAATCACTTCTAATCCTTTTGTCCTAATGAAGACCACCTTGTCTTGGCTTAGGACACACTAGAAGCAATGTTAGAAAGAAAGAAACTAATGTAAGAAAGAAGGGATATGAGAGAGAGAGAGTTGGATTGATTTCCGATGATAAGAAAACACCGGGAGCATTCCTATTTATAGATGGCGTGGGGATGCATCACCAAAGGATGCATCCTATCCACACATCCTTCAGATGGGGCGTGATAAGAGGATGGAGGCGTGATCAAATGAAGAGCCATCTCTAGGATGAGGCGCCAACAAAATAGGGAGGCGTATCATGTGAAGAGGTGGTTATGGCATCCTTATCCAAAACACCTCATGCGGCATTCTCTTTCTTCATGCCATCATAAGTCCATCTTCACGCCATCTGATGTTGACCAAGTCAACATCAAATGCTGATCCATCACGCCATGAATCTTGATCATCCATCATCTCATGATGAAGATCCAATGGCTAGAATGCAAGGCGCCATGAGTAAGGGGAGTTATGTCATCATCCAACGGTTCTAGGATGATCCAATGGTCCCAATGCAAGATGCCTCATCATGATCATATTATGTCTTCATCCAATGGCTGATGAAGATCAAATGGTCATGATTAAAGGCCTTTCTTAACCCAATCTAATTGGGTTCAAACCAACTCACCATTATGTCTTCATCCAACGGTAGATGAAGATCTAACGGTCAAAAATAAATGTTTTATCAAATCTAATCCAATTAGACTCAAATCAAGCCAATTAGGTGCCAACTCTTGGCTAACCCATATTAGAATATGATCTAATCAAATTAGATCAATTAAAAATCAGATTCGAATCCAATTCGAATTAGATTCGAATCCAGTTCGAATCAGGAGCTAAGGTTTGCAACACCTGCTAGGATGTTTATCTTGCAAACATGATCTAATCCAATTATACCCTTGATAAGTTTTCTTGTGTGTGACCCATTGGGTTCCACACTTAGCCAGCAATAGGTGTGAGTGCGAGTTGACCCAACTTGATTAGAACTCTTCTAATCGATTTAAGTCCAAACTGCGCGAACCCGAACTTAACAATTAGAATCCTTTCTAATTGGTGATCGAATTAAACTCTTTAATTCGATCAAACCTATAAGACAAGATTGACGTCTAGCAATGTGTCATGTCTACCCGGAAAATATGAAATTTGGTGGAAATACCAAAAATACCCTTCAGTGGCAAGTTACCATGCAATTCAATCCTTTAATCAAACTGCATCCCAAATATGTATATGAGTATGAATATATGTCAAACTCAATTTTATATTCATATTTTTCTCAATCTTTTAATGATAATTCAAATAATGAAACATTAGAAACTCTTTCTAATTTTCATTCTGCTTTGATCAAAGGCTTCCTGAATTATCATATGATTAGAATAAATAGGATGCTATCTTCTCTTACTAGAAGTGATTAATTCCTTGTTGACCTACTCATAATCTTCGTACACAATCCACCATATCCAGAAGACCTCGTACATAACTTATTGTCATGAATGAGTGTAAACCAAAACATAGGTTCATGTGCACAAGATACCATGGTGATCTCAGGTCAAAGGATCAGTTGCACAACTCCCACTAAGAGAATCATCTTTTGACATGTAAGTAAGACTTCATAAGATTTCTCTTTGTAGGTCAATTCAGTGAACTCATTCTTCTAATGAGCACCCATATCTTTGTATTAGTGTCTCCACACAAATGATTGTGAGATCAATCATCCTCTGCATCGAGCATACATAAGACATGCCAGTCTTTCCGGTAATCATTGATACCCGACTCAATGTACCAATGACTGGGAATATTTAAGATTAGGATTTTAGGATTTTAAGTCTCACTAGTATGATCTCATCATAGTCTTAAAACCATTGCCCTAATCTAAGGAGTTTATCATAAATATAATCAACAGCATATGATAAAACATAACGTCTTTATTTATATTTAAATGTCATGTACATGATTTGGACAAATTAAAAGAAAAACCCTTCGCAATACATATTACGATTGGCTTGTAGGGCATCTACTCTTTCACCTATGAAATAGGCTCTGAAAATATCTCCATGAAGAGTCCAAGGGAGGGTAACCATCCTCCGAAAAGTCAAATAGTTCGTCATTTAGCTTAGATGGATTCATGCTTTCACTTATGGACCTTGAGGTGGATTACTAGTTTGTGTAGCCAAGCATTGCAATACAAGTTGAATTTATTTGCTAGGATCATACAAGCTCAAAGCATTCCTTAAGAAGTTGAACCTATCTTTACAAAGGGGCTTTGTAAAGATATCGGCCAATTGATTTTCAGTACATACATATTCAATCATCACATCATTTTTCAGCACATGATCCCTAATAAAGTGATGCCTAATCTCTATGTGCTTTGATTTAGAGTGTTGGACAGGATTTTTTGTTAAATTAATTGCACTTGTATTATCACATTTAATTGGTATATTATCCATTTTGATACCGAAGTCTTCAAGTTGTTGCTTAATCCAAAGAACTTGGGCACAACAGCTTCCAGCTGCAATGTACTCAGCCTCAGCTGTGGACAAGGCAACTGAATTTTGTTTCTTGCTAAACCAAGAAACCAAATTAGCACCCAAGAATTGACATGTGCCACTTGTGCTTTTTCTGTCGAGTTTGCACCCGGCAAAATCAGCATCGGAATAAGCAATTAAATTTATGTCAGATTGTTTAGAATACCATAAGCCTACATTAGATGTTCCTACTAGATATCTAAAAATTCTTTTAACAGCTTGCAGGTGTGATTCCTTAGGACATGCTTGGTATCTAGCACACATACAAACACTGAATAATATATCTGGTCTACTAGCAGTAAGGTAAAGTAAAGAGCCTATCATACCTCTGTACAATTTGCAGTCTATACTTTTACCTTTTTCATCTTTGTCAAGCTTGCAACTTGAGCCCATGGGTGTGCTGATTTCCTTTGCATTCTTCATCTTGAATTTTTCCAACATTTCCTTGATATATTTGGACTGACTGATGAAGATTCCTTCCTCTGATTGTTTTATTTGTAGCCCAAGGAAGAAGTTAAGCTCACCCATCATGCTCATTTCAAATTCTCCCTGCATAAGCTTGGCAAACTCTTGACAAAGGCTATTATTAGTAGCACCAAAAATTATATCATCCACATAAATTTGTACAAGCAATAAGTCATTTCCTTTTCTTTTAATGAAGAGGATTTTGTCTACATTTCCTCTCTTAAATTTATTTTCAATTAGAAAATTACTTAATCTTTCATACCATGCTCTAGGGGCTTGCTTAAGTCCATACAATGCTTTATGCAATTTATAAACGTAATCTGGATGTAAGTGGTTTTCAAACCCTGGAGGTTGTCCTACATAAACTTCCTCCATTATATAACCATTTAAAAATGCACTTTTTACATCCATTTGATAGAGTTTAAAATCCATGAAGCATGCATATGCCAAAAGTAGTCTAATAGCCTCTAACCTAGCAACAGGAGCAAAAGTTTCATCAAAATCTATTCCTTCCTCCTGATTATATCCTTTGGCCACTAGCCTAGCTTTGTTTCTTATTACTATTCCATCTTCATCTAGTTTATTTCTATATACCCATTTGGTGCCTATAATTGAAACATTAGGGGGTCTTTTCATTAGAGTCCAAACTTCATTTCTTTCAAATTGGTTTAATTCCTCTTACATAGCATTCATCCAATTATCATCTTTTTCGCCTTCTTCTAGTGATTTAGGCTCTATTTGTGAAACGAAAGCAAGATAATTACTAGTATTTCTTAGAGAGGATCTTGTCCTTACCCCTTGCGAAGGATCACCAAGGATTAGATCCCTTGAATGACCATGTGCATACCTCCATTCCTTAGGAAGATCTTGATTTCTTGCTTGGGGTTGATCTTCTTCATCTTGCTGAATTGTATCTTCTTTGACTTCATCTTCAAGTTGCTTGTCTTGTATGGAGAATTCCTTCATTCTGTCTTCAAGTATACCTGCATCACTATCTTCTTCTTTTCTAGAAGAATCTCCATTAGTTTCATCAAAAACAACATGAATGGATTCTTCAACAACGAGAGTTCTCTTGTTGAAGACCCTGTATGCTCTACTAGATGAGGAATAACCTAAGAAGATCCCCTCATCTGATTTAGCACTAAATTTGCTTAGATTGTCCTTTCCATTGTTTAAAATAAAGCATCGACAACCGAAAACATGAAAATAGCTTATGTTTGGTTTCTTACTTTTTATCAACTCATAAGGTGTTTTCTTTAAGATGGATCTAACTAAAGCACGGTTTAAAATATGACATGAAGTATTTATTGCTTCAGCCCAAAAATACTTTGGTAGATCCGATTCGCACAACATGGTACGAGCCATATCTGCTAGTGTGCGATTCTTCCTTTCTACCACCCCATTTTGTTGAGGTGTCCTAGGTGCCGAGAAATTGTGATTGATACCATTTTCGTCACAAAACTTTTCAAAGTACTGATTTTCAAACTCGGTACCATGATCACTCCTAATTGCTTTTAGTTTAAGATTGAGTTCATTTGAAACTCTATTATGAAACTTGATAAAAGCGGGAAAGGACTCATCTTTATGTGCAAGAAATGAAACCCATGTAAAACGTGAAAGATCATCAACAATTACAAGACCAAATTTCTTACCCCCTAGATTAGCAATTCTAGTGGGTCCAAACAAATCCATGTGAATTAGTTCTAGGGGTTTTGATGTTGAGACTATGTTCTTAGACTTGAAAGAACTTCTTGTTTGTTTCCCTAATTGGCATGCAGCACAAATTTTGTTCTTTTCAAAGTCTATTTTTGGTAGTTCTTTGACTAGATCTTTTGTAATCAATTTAGAAATTAAATCCATGCTAGCATGCCCTAACCTACGATGCCATAACCAACTAGTCTCATTAACTTTGGGATCCATGGCTACAAGACATTGGCCATCCTTCATGGTGAGATCATCAAGATCTACCATGTAAACATTTCCATGCCTATGTCCCATAAGTATGATCTCATTGTCAACTGGACTACTAATTATGCATAGTGAAGATTCAAATGACACTTTAAAAACCCTTGTCACAAAATTGACTTATACTTAATAAATTATGTTTTAGTCCATTAACTAACAATACATTGTCAATAAATGAGGAGGGTGATATGGAGATTTTACCAACACCAATGATTTGACCTTTTGCATTGTCTCCAAATGTGACTACTCCTTCTTCTTTTGATTTCAAGGTGATGAAGAGACTCTTGTCACCGGTCATATGCCTTGAGCAACCACTATCAAGATACCACATTCTCTTTTATTCTCGGCTGCAAGGCATACCTGCAAAATGATCATGTGAAGCTCTTAGGTACCCAAGTTTTCTTGGGTCCTTCGTGGTTAGTGTAGTTGGTTCCCTTAGGCACCCATACTTTAGTTATGTTTTTAGCTTTTACAAATGTACTCTTGTTTGTTTGGATCTTTCTTTGAATACAAGAGTAAGCTTTATGTCCACTTTTTCCACAATGAAAGCATGTAGGTTTTTCAGTTTTGACATCTTTTGCTTTCACAAAGAAATTCTTTAGATACTTTTGTTGCTTGTTAGTTTTATATCCTAATTCGGCTTTATTAAAAATAGCTCTTTGATTTGAAAGAATAAGACTTAATTTTTCAGAGCTTTGTGTAAATTTTTCAACAATTGGTTTATACTTATGTACCTCATTCTTAAGATTCAAATTTTCTTTAACTAGTTCTTCCTTATCCTTTTTAAGGGATTCAACATGTTGTGCAAGTGAGGTATTATTATCGAGTAGGAATTTTACTTTTAGATTTAATTCCTTAATTAGTGTTTTTGCCGTTTCATTTTCAATGCTAAGTTTTGAATTTTTATTTTCTAGATCAATGGTGTTAACATTTTATTTCAACGCTCTCTTTCTCAATCAATAGATTTTTAATATCATCCTTTAGTTTTAGATTGGAGGCTTTTAATTCTTTATTCTTTGCTCCTAACATACTACAATCACTCATAAGTTCTTGAAAAGCTTCATACAATTCTTCTAAAGTAAAATTTATAGTTGAGTTTTGACATACCTCGTCATCTTCGAACGCCATGAAGCACAAATTGGCGGTCTCTTCCTTCTCTTCCTCGGAGGAGGATGTGTCACTATCGTCCCAAGTTGCCTTTAATGCCTTCTTCTTCTTCTTCCCAAAGTACTTCTTTTGTTGAGGGCATTCGGAACGAATGTGTCCCGGTCTCTTACAATCATAGCATATGATTGGGTCTCTTTCTTTTTCTTTTTCTTTTTCCCAATCATTTCTCCCTCCAAACTTTTTCCTTGGGAAGGGTTTCTTTCTTCTCATGAATTTCTTAAACTTCCTCACTATCAAACCCAAATCCTCATCTTCGCTTTCTTCTTCGCTCTCACTACTTTCTTCTTCACACACACTCAAAGTGGCCTTGAGTGCAATTGTCCTTTTCTTTGGCAACTCTTCTTCATGTTGCTTCATTGTGAGCTCATGCGTCATCAATGAGCCCAATAGTTGTTCTAGTCCCAAAGTGTTGAGGTCTTTGGCTTCTACGATTGCCGTGACCTTTGCTTCCCATGCTTTCGGCAAAGACCTGAGAATTTTACTCACAAGTTCCGGATTAGTATAAGATTTACCCAAACTCTTTAGACCATTAATTATATCGGTGAAGCGTGTAAACATGCATGTGATGGTTTCATTAGGTTCCATCTTAAATAGCTCATATTTGTGAACTAGAATGTTCACTTTAGATTCTTTGACTTGATTTATACCCTCGTGGATAACTTCAAGTCTATCCCATATTTCCTTGGCGGAAGTACAGGTTGAAACTCTATTGAACTCATTCACATCTAGAGCACAAAATAATGAGTTCATGGCTCTAGAGTTGAGTTGAACCATCCTATTATCATTCTCATCCCAATCCTCCTCAGGTTTGGGAACTTGAATGCCATTCACCATGTGTGATGGTTCTTGTGGTCCCTTAACTATAACCCTCCACAAGGCATAATCTTGTGCTTGAATAAAGATCCTCATCCTAGTCTTCCAATAGGTATAATTTGTCCCATTGAAGAGTGGAGGTCTATTAGTTGCCTGCCCCTCAGCAGGAACATTGTTGAAGGGTGTTGCCATCTAGATCTTTAGCTAAGACGGTTAGGTCTTCAAGAAATATACAGAGCACCCGCTCTGATACCACTTGTTGCCCAGAGATGGTCACCCAAGAGGGGGGTGAATTGGGTGTCTTAAAACTTTTTGTCTAATTAAAAATAAAACACACAAATGTATGAGCTAAAGTAAAAATAAAGGTATGAAAACAGACAATCGCAAACACAAGCTTTTATAGTGGTTCGGAGCTTCCACTACTCCTACATCCACTCTCCAAAGCACCTTTGGAAATTTCCACTATAATCTAAGATTACAGTACGGTAGTTTTGCGAGTTCACTACCCAACTCATTGTTTTACATCGGGCTAACAACGAACCCTATAACCCCCAATTTCACCTAGGCTTGGGACGCCTTTCCCTTGTTCCAAGTCCCTTGACTGGAACTGGCGCAATATTGAAAAAGTTTTACAAAAGATTTGAAAGCTCTAAATAAGCAAATATAACATTGATAAACAATGAAACCCGGAAGAATCCTTTTAGCCGTTGGAAGCGTGGGAAATGGTGGTTCTTCCGATGTGGATCGCGTTGGCTTGAATGTGAGCTTTGAATGCCGAACGGGAGAGAGTAGTTGAGCACGAAATCAGTTGGGAAACTTGAAGGCACTTGATTTCTTCACTTGAATGCACTGACTCCCTTGAACCTCTTTTTCTTTCTTCTCTCTTGAATGATCTTGTGTTGGGTTGGTGAGAAGTTGTTGGAAAGCACTTAAGAGCTCCCTTTTATAGCCCAAAAAGCAAATATAGCCGTTAAAGATAAAGTTAAAGAGATTTGAAATTCAAACCAAACCTGCAAAAGTTGTCAGTCGCGTCCCAGGTGCTCCGGAGACGTCTCCGCTTCATCGCGAGACGTCTCGGCTGTAAGATTTTACTTTTGACGATGTTTGGGGTCGACTCGGCGCTTTACAGGGACGACTCTGGAAATGAGCCGTTTGAATACTTGTTTTTCTGTTTTTCTGAGAGGGTCGCCTCGGCACTTTACGGGGACGTCTCGGCTTGTTTGCGCTTTTTGCATGGGGACGACTCCGCTGCCTTGGGGACGACTCCGCCGTTATATCTCCGAAAAACAAGTCTTCTGGAATTCTCTGAGAGAGTCGACTCCGCTCTTTCAGGGGACGTCTCCGCTGCCTTATCACCGAAAAAGACATCCTCTGGAAAACCCTGAGAGAGTCGACTCCGCTACCCTCGGGGACGACTCGGGAAGTCTGCTTTTTACTTGCGGGGACGACTCCGCGTCCTGTGGAGACGGCTCGCGCGCATCTCTTGAAATCAGCCTTTCTGCCGCCACTGAGAGAGTCGACTCCGCTACTGAGAGAGTCGACTCCGACCCTGCGAGACGCCTCGCCAGGTGCCGGGGACGTCTCCAAACGTGCCAGTTCTTCCTGTTTGTGCCAGAGACGTCTCTGGGACAAACCGGAGACGTCTCGGCTGTCCCTGATCTGTTTTCTTCAACTCAAAAAATTCTTCAATAAATTTATAAAAATTATGGAAACTTGCCTAGACATTTCTTAACAATATTCTTAATTAATCACCTAAAATTCTCAAGTAAATTGTTAAGATAAATAGAATTATACTCTAGTGTTTTGTATTCATCAAAATCCATTAGGGGGTCAACACTTACCCTAGTACAAACAGATGTGTGTGGCCCATTCGATGTGCTAGCCAGGGATCGTTATTCATACTTCATTACCCTTACCGATGATTATTCACGGTATGGATATGTGTATCTTATGAGATACAAATCTGAATCTTTTGAAAAATTTGAAGAGTTCAGAAATGAAGTAGAAAAATAAACTAGAAAACCCCTTAAGGCTCTTCGATCAGATCGAGGAGGAGAATACCTTAGTGGAGAATTCTGGGACTATCTCAAGAAAAATGGCATAGTCTCACAATGGACTCCTCCAGGTACATCTCAACTCAACGGAGTGTCAGAGAGGAGAAATCAGACTCTATTGGATATGGTCCGGTCCATGATGAGCTTCACTGATTTACCTATATTTCTTTGGGGAGATGCCTTACTTACCGCAATTTATCTACTGAATAGAGTTTCCTGTAAATCCGTTCCTACCACACTGTATGAGATATGGCATGGTAAAAAACCAAATCTTGGTCATCTCAGAATTTGGGAATGTCCGGCCCACGTCAAGCGACTACAGACGGACAAACTAGAGGCTAGGACCATAAGTGCTCATTTTATAGGATATCCTAAAGAGTCATTAGGATATAATTTTTACATCTCAGAGGATCACAATATGTTTGTGAGCCGACATGCCATCTTCTTGGAAAAACAGTTTATCCTTGATAGAGGCAGTGGGAGGAAAATTGAGCTTGAAGAGAAAGTCTCTGAAAAGCAACGAGTCATGGATCCTATAGAACCCATTCATACAGAGCCAGTACACGTTGTTCCTCTTCCACTTCACAGATCTAGTAGGGTCTCCCATCCTCCTGATAGATACTTAGGTATGCTTGAAGAGGACACTAAGGAAATGTTCCTCATGGAAGATAGGGAACACATACAGAATCCCAAAACCTACGACGAGGCGATATCTAATATCGATTTCGAGAAATGGTTGGAAGCAATGAAGTCAGAGTTAGACTCCATGCATTCCAACCAAGTCTGGACCTTAGTGGATCCACCAGAAGGTATTGTACCTATTGGATGTAAATGGATCTATAAAAGGAAGATAGGTTTGGATGGAAAGGTAGAGATCTATAAGGCAAGGCTAGTAGCAAAAGGGTATAGTCAGCGCGAAGGCATTGACTATCAGGAGACCTTTTCACCTGTAGCCATGCTGAAATCCATCCGAACATTGCTTGCCATTGCAGCATTTCATGATTATGAAATTTGGCAGATGGATGTAAAAACTACTTTCCTGAATGGATATCTTGATGAAGATATCTATATGGAATAGCCTTTGGGTTTCACTTTCAGTGATGGAGATCACAAGGTCTGCAAACTGCAAAGGTCCATTTATGGACTAAAACAAGCATCTCGGAGTTGGAACACTCATTTCAATGATGCAATCAAAACGTTTGATTTCATCAAGAACGAAGAGGAACCGTGTGTTTACAAGAAGATTAGTGGGAGTGCTGTCGTGTTTCTCGTATTGTACGTGGACGACATTCTTCTGACAGGGAATGATATTCCCATGCTAACCTCGGTCAAGGTCTGGTTTGTTGGAATTTGTATCCTAAATATCAATCGTCAGCATATTGATGATTGAATTTTGTAAATGAATTGACAAATTAATAAAGTGTTATTTGGCATTATTCATCATTTCATCTTCAAATGAACTCTTATATGATGAAGTCCTTAGGACTTATGTTATGATAAAGGAGGATTTATCTTTGAGTCCTTAAACTTGTTTGCGACGAAATGATATGTTGTTACTAGGACGACAACATTATCGAGATTAGGTCGTTGTGTGACATATACGTTGGTTGTCCTCTTAACCAAGGAGTGTGGAGACACTGGTATGCCACACAAGTGAAGTGTAGAAGTACATTTCACTAAACGTGACCAATTCCGGAATGCTCTACTGTCGAGAGATGTTCCGAGTGGATATGGGTATAAGTTTGGCCCTCTGACCTGAGACCGCAATCTGTGACTAGCAAGCAACTCACTGTACTTTGGTACCGGACTACCTGAATTTCTAATTCAGTGACGGAAGGTCACTGGGTGCAGTCAAGTACTTGCGTAGTCAGTTGTGAGTCAAGATGGAATTGACCCCTCCTGAAAACAGGAGATAATGTCTTGTGATTAATTTAGCAAAACCTTGGCCAGGGTAATCCCAGTGAGGAGTCACGGAATATCTAAAGTTAATCACATAATGGATGTACTAATTATAGGGTTGATAGTGAGCTCTAAGTCATCCTGGCATTAGGAGTCAAAGGGATTGAATTATACAGTAACCATAGTTCAGGGTTCCAGAATATTTGCTTCGCATATATTCGACCTATCCGAATGTCGGGTACCATTGCTAGATGGTCACATCGATTAGTGTAGAAAATTGTTCCTATACTACCGGCTTAGGTTCGAACCTGTGAGGTCACACGCATAGAAGATTCCTGATTGATCAAGAAAGCTGGTGAATGATTAAGAATCATTCAGGGGTAATTTGGTCAATTTGATTGGCAAATTATCTTATAAAATAATTAAAGTAATTATTGAAGGATTAATTAGTAATTAAATTACTAATAAACTCAATTTGATTGAGTAATTGTGCTAAGGATGAGCCAAATTGAATTGGATTCAAGTTTGGGCTCAATCAGGGTTTTGACCTGATTGGATTAGGTCAGAACCAAAAAGGACTTAAGCTGATCAAATTAATTTTAAATTAATTTGTTCTTAATTGAGGATTGACCTAATTGAATTAGGTCCAACACAAAGTAATAATTCAATTTGATTGAGTTTGCATGAGCCAAAATTGAATTGGATTCAATTTGAGCTCAATCAGGGTCTGACCTGATTAGATTGGGTTCAACCAAATTGCTTTGTTTTAATTCGGATTTGACCAAATTTGATTAGGTGCAACCCAAGGGGATTAGGCTCAGATGATGTGGCAATTATTGGTGACATGGAATTGGATTTCATGAATTTTAAATAAACCAAAATTATTGCATGGCACATGGACCCATTGCTTGACACATGGCGACATTGTTTGTTATTTGAATTTAAATTCAAACATTAAGCAATGTGTTAAATGATTTTAATCACTCAAACCATCAGCCAAGGTGGCGTCTTAGTTTTTGAATGGATTAAATTCGAATTTCAAGAGGTGATTTCGAAATTATGAAGTGTTTTACCTTGCCGCATGGATTTCAAATTCCTTCCCTCTTGCACATGTGTTTAAAAATTTGAATTTAAATCAGATTTGGTTGAGATCTGATTTGGGTTGTTCCTATTCCTTTGCATGTGCCAACTAAAAGAGGTTTTCTGAAAATAAATTTCGAATTTTGAATGAAAATTCGGAGGCCATTAAAAGGGGTCAAACATGGGCACCAAAAACACATCCATTGCAGCCTTCTTTCTCACCCGCCTCCTCCTCCTCTTCTTCTCCATTTTAGATAGGGTTTTCAGGGTGAATATCTAGAAGATTCAAGATTAGATTTGAGTCCTCTACTTTCCTTACAAACCTCATCTCTATCTGCTTCAAGACGATTGATCAAGAGTTGATTGAATTCCGGCGGGCAGATTTCAGCTTTCAAGTGTTCTGCAGCTGCTAGCACTGTTGCGGAAGAAGATCCTTTAGGACTTCGCGTGTACTTCTCGTAGAGGCCATTCGTGTGCGTGGCTGCAAAGTCAAGAATCAGATTCACAACTTTCATCCATCATAAAAGGTATTAATCTAGTATTAATCATTTATTATGGTGTCAAGGTCTAGGTCCAAGTCCCCGAGGTTTTACCCTCTTTTGGGGCTCCTCACGGAGATATCTCCAGAATCCATTCAATGGATATTCGGAGATTAATTGGAATAGAGTTCTTAAGTTTCAGATCTGATAGTTAATCATGCATAAAAGTTTTAGCATAATTGTTTAAACGATTCCGGCATAATCCTATGTGTTCTTAAGGTGCTGATTTCTAGATTTGATCTTGTAAGCATGCATGAATTAAATTGTTTGATTCGGTTTTTCTGCTGCGTTTTAAAACTTAAAAAGTACTACATATGGCTTGATCCCCCTTATGAAGGGGTACGTAGGCAACCCGATCAGGTTCAGCCATGGTTTTCAAAAAAAAAAAAAATCAGCATGCTAAACACCGAAGAACCTAGGATTCACTTTCAGTGGTATCAGAGCCAGGTTTATGTTTAAACTTTTATGTTTTAATTCTTGCAATTAAATCTAAAATCATTAACATGTTTAGATTAGATCTAAAGTACTTTTTATGATTGATTTAATTGCTGATTATGCATGATTAAGTAGATCTGAAATTTTGGATGCATATGATGCATGTTTGTGTTAGGATTAGTAACATGAATAAATCTGAAATCATAATATTGTTTAGATTAGATCTAAATAAAGTTTATGATTCATATGATCTTTGATTTTAATGAACAAATCAGATCTGAAAATAAAAGTGAAAAAACAAATACATAAGATGTATGTTGTTTGTATTAATTCATGTTGTTATGTATATGTGATGCATGAACATAAAACATAATGACTTAAACATGAATTAAATCTGATTACATGTGATTAATTACAAAAACTCAGATCTGAAAATGTGTTTTAAGAACTGAAAGATTGTAATTAATATGTAATTAAAAAGAAATATGCAATGATCAAAACTTTCATAAGTCTAAACTTAATTGAGAATTAAGTGTTATGAAATAGAATTGTAACTCAATTAATTGACATTGCATAATTCTTTGGGCATATGGGTTAGCTTGAATCAAGTTCTTAGGATTGGGTTAGACCTAAGGTTAGAATCAAACATGGTCTAATTAGAGTTAATTGATCAAATCTAATTAAGTAGTAACTAGATTAGGTCAAGGAAACTCTAGGTTAAATACAATAGTTGTAGATTGATCAATTCCATGTCTTTGATTAGACCAAGATGGAACTTGATTTAGGCTCAGAGGTGTAGCCCGAGTCATTTGAGTAATCAAATCGAAATTGATTAACCAGTCGGTGTCTAAGGTAAGTTTGGCAGTTTTGACCGGTGGTTTTTAATTGGGAGCTACTCGCACTGATTCGTCTTTATCGAGTTAATGGCATATCCCTTCCACCGATCTCACTTACCTGGCCGACATGGTCAATCACATTTTGATTGGATCACTTAATGATTCGAGTTAGCCCATGCCTTAAGGAAAATCAGTATGACTGATTTAGGTGTCTCCTTAACCGGTTTGAGTCTAATCTGATTTGGTGAAGTCAGTGGGAGAAATTAGACTAACCGGATCTTCTCATCTATCCTAATTATGAAATCCTTTAAAAATTATTAGGTCCTTAAAATGAAATGGTTATGGAGATAACTAGGTCATAGCCTCCCATTAAGTTGGGTGATAATGGGTCCAATGTTTTGATAATTATTGGAGGCGCCACACGCCTGGTACTTATCAAGCATTGGAATTGTCATTCAATATATGATGAGTTAAGTGTACCTTCAATAGGCGGTCCAGGTGAGCCGAGCCACACTCGGGCTTGGTCGTCTATTAGTTGATTAGACTTAACCCTATCATTTAATGGTTGGACCTGACTAGGGTATTCAGTGGAGGCGCCACACGCCTGCCGGAAAACCTAGGGCAAAATCATCACTAGAAGTTGCTTGGTGAAGCAATTAAGTTAAGAACCTACCAATAGGTGCATATGGGTTGGCCGAGCCACACTCGGGCCTATATGGGATCTATTGGGTTCTAGTGCCCACTAAAGAATTAGGAGTAATTTTTCGAATTAGAGGTAGAGGCTACCAATTTGTATAAAATAGTGGGAATATCTTTAGACTAAAGTCCAAGTCTACTGTGTTTAGTCAATTCATATACTAATAGCCAAATTTTCTTTTATGCAGAAATGGCCACTAATTTATCACTTCGCTCATTGTTGGACAATGACAAGTTGACTGGTCCAAATTTCAATAATTGGCATAGAAAACTGAAAATAGTGCTAGAGCATGAGAGGATCCTTTATGTGATAACGGATCAAGCACCTGAGCAGCCCGCTGCTAATGCATCAAGATCGGCCAGAGACACTTATCAGAAGTGGCTCAGTGACCGGATCACTGTTCGATGCATCATGTTGGCAGCAATGAGTGATGAGTTTAGTAGGTGTTTTGAGAATACGCAGCCGGAAGATATCATTCAAGTGTTGAATGAATCATTCGGCGTTCCTGACGACGTTGAGAGGCACAAAACTAGTTGTGCCATCTTCAGCGCCCGAATGAAAGATGGGACCTCGGTAACTGATCATGTACTGTACATGATTGAGTTGATCGAGCGTCTAAGCTCTCTTGGCTTTCCCCTTCATGATCAATTGGGGAAGGATGCCATACTAAACTCATTGCCTGGATCATACTGTCCTTTTCTCGCTCATTTTCGTATGACGAAACCTGTAGTGAATTATCACCAATTGTTGGGGTTACTACAGACGTTTGAGAATGATCACCAACTTCTTAAGAAGACGGTGAATTTAGTGGGAGGTTCATCCAAGGGTCGCTCCTTTAAGAAAGGGAAAAAGAAAAATAAAATTCAAAAGAAACAGGTGCACCATGCTCAGCCCTAGTCAGAAAAAGAATAAAAAGGCTGATCAGAGTAAGGCGGAGTGCTTCTTCTGCAAGAAGCAAGGACATTGGAAGAGGAACTGTCCTCTTTACATTGCATCCCTCGATCCGAACCGGCCTAAAAAAAGTGGGCAATCAGTTGCCAATCAAGGTACTTATATGATAACACCTTGCAATTTTTCTATTTGTGATAATTCGACCTGGGTATTGGATACCGGTAGTCCTTTTAATATTTGCAATTCGTTGTAGGGGCTACAAGTCAGTAAGAGGTTTGAAGAAGGAGAAAGGTTCCTGAATGTTGGAGATGGAAGACCAGTTCCAGTTTCTAGCTTTAGGAATTCTTAAACTTGAATTCAGCTCTCATGTAAATGTCCTTAGTGATTGTCACTATTGTCCAAGTTTTCTATTGAATATCATTTCTGTAGGCCTTTTGGCCAAAAATGGTTATGAAATATCAATAAAAAAGGATTATTGCAATGTCATTTGGAATGGTGTTGTTTGTAATGAATGGAATTCTGAGTAATGGCATTTACATTTTGTCACAGCCTGTTCATGTAATGTATAAATCCAATAAGCGCCCTACAATAGATAATGTCACGGATGTCTACCTTTGGCATCATAGGCTAGGTCATATTAACAAGAATAGGATGAACAGGTTAAGTAAAGAGGGAATCCTTGATATTAATGATTGTGAATCATTGACAACCTGTGAATCATGTCTTCTTGGTAAAATGACCAAATCACCTTTTACGCGGAAAAGGTGAACGAGCCAGTGATTTATTGACCCTTGTACATTCTGATGTATGTGGGCCAATGAGCACAGATGCTAGAGGTGGGTATTCATATTTCATTACGTTTACAGACGACCTTTCTAGGTATGGTTATGTCTATTTAATGAGACATAAATCTGAATCATTTGAAATGTTCAAATTATATCGTAATGAAGTAGAAAAACAAACTGGAAAGAGTATTAAAACTCTTCGATCAGATCGAGGAGGTGAATACCTCTCCAGTGAATTTTTGACATAATCTAGGAGAAAATGGGATTCTCTCCCAATGGACTCCTCCTGGTACACCACAATATAATGGTGTGTCAGAAAGAAGAAATCGAACTCTGTTAGACATGGTTCGATCCATGATGGGTTTGCTAATCTGCCCATATCCTTTTGGGGGATATGCTCTTGAGTCAGCCTGCTATATTCTAAATAAGGTTCCAAGTAAGTCTGTAAATAAAACATCACATGAGATGTGGACTGGACGTAAGCCGATGCTCTCTCACCTTAGGATTTGGGGGTGTCCGGCGTACGTCATGTTAGATGTATGCCCCTAGAAGCCAAGTTGGCTGACACATTGTTGATTCTAGGGACATAATTTTGTACTTGACTATTTATCATTGAATAAATAAAAGGCATCCTTTCATTCATATTGTTTATGTGTCTATGAATCGTCCAAGAAAATTAATAAGATGATGATACATATTCTCAGAGTTGAGAATTTGAGCCATGTATCATTGGTGATTATTTCCTAAATGCTCCTGATCAATGGATCATCACGAGGACGGTGATCGATCCGATCAGTGCACAGATCACTCTCCTTCTGGATGGACGAGACTTGAGTCTAACAGTGTAGGGACACTGAAGTGATAGTGCAGGTGCTTGTTAGAGAACAAGGTACTGAGCGTGACCAAGACAAGAAGTCACTTGGATGTCTATCCACTCGTCAGTGACTTGCTTGATGTTGCAGTAGTGTGACTGGTCCTTGACCTGCGGTGCTTCGGCTACTCACAGTGAGGTTATTGTAGTTTGACTGCACACATACATGGCTCTAGCCATATGGGTCCATGCAGTGTAGATTGGCTGCAGTAAGTTCACTGTAGGAGTAGGGTATGCACCTATAAGGAATCTATCGACCTTGATAGAAGAGGAGTGATCCTATGTGATTTGTTAGACTGATTCTAAGACCTTGGCCAGGGCAGTAATATAAAGTGGAAAAAGAGTTTTCCATTAGCGAACTCAAGTCGAGTAAATCTTGACATATGACAGAAGATGGGGTTTGACGAGTTGTCCATGACCTCCGTCCTGTAGGGATCCACGATAGTAGGACTGTATCACACGTTAACTACACCTAGAGGTTCATCTTCTATTCTACTGGGTAGCCACTACATGCTGCTAGGTGTCACTGGTGGATGGAGGGACTCATAGGGATTATCTTGATGATCAATAAACCCTAATGAGTTGAGTTGGAATCGTTCCAACCCATTGAAAGGAGTTTTCAATGATATTGAGATAGAGATCACAATATATCTCACTACCAGTCAGAATAGAACCTATGGGTCACACACACTAGAAGTATTGACCGATCTGATGGTTGAAATCGTGATTAGGAATCACAAGTAACAATTTGATGATAAGAAGTTGAAGAAAGGAACAAAGGGAATTAATTAATTGGACTTGAAACAAGAGTCCTACTTCGGGTAGGATTCTAGAGTCCTAATTGGATTAGGACTGGAAATCCTAGTTGGAGTAGGACTGGATTCCTACTGGAATAGGATTCCTACAATCCTAATGAGATTAGGAATTTTGAATTAAAATTGGATTCCTACTTGGAGTAGGATTCCTAGAAATCCTAATTGGATTAGGACTTCGATTCAAATAGAGTCCTAATGGATTAGGACTAAAATAAATACATCCTAATTGGATTAGGATTCCTTAAGTCTAAATAATTATTAATCTAATGAATCAACATGACTCCTAATTGGATAGGATTGAAGAGTTCAATTGAGTCATGGTTCATTCAAGTCCTAATTGGATTAGACTAGCATAGATTGAACCCAAAATTGGCTAATCCTAATTAGATTAGGATTAAACCATGAGAGAGGCACCTAATCCTCTTTGGAAGAGGATTAGGCTAACCAAGTAAGAGGGGCATCAGCCCCTCTCCAATTGGTTAGGCGACAAGAAGAGACAAGGGGCCGGCGCTCCAAAGAAAGAAGGTTGTCAAGGGCTCCTAACTTGTAGGAGCCCTTGATGCTTATAAAAAGGGACCTAGGGCCAGCGCCCTAGGGTGTTGCTCTCTTCCCCCTCTTGCTGCCGCCACCCCCTCTCCATCTCTCCTTGGTTCAGCCGCCATCAGCAAAGGGAAAAGAAGAGGAGGCGTCTCCCTCCTCTTGGTCTTCTTCCTTGGCTCCAACGCATGGAAAGAGAAGAAGGCTGCAGGGGCTTTTGATCTTCTTCCCATCTTCATCCTTCTTCTTCCTCCTCTCAAGCACAATCAAGGGTTGATTGAAAGAGAGGAGATCAGCCATCAAAAGCTATCTCTGCAAGGGAGCTAGCACCCCGGTGAGATAGAGAGCTTGGATCGGATCCTGCTTCGTGTGGATACCCGTAGAGGCCGGACGTTTGAACGGCTTCAAGCGAACCCTCTTCCAAAACCACGAATTCAGATTTGCGGTGATCATCTACCCGCGCAAGGTGAAGATTTGATCTTCCTAATAGTTTTAAAAGTTTTAATTCTTACCTAATTACGAAAGATCTTGAAACAACGTTCATGCGATGAACGTCGAACCCGTGCATGCCGATTCCGCTGCCATCTGAAAAATTTTTTGAAATATCAGCGGCATGGGCGGGTCCCCAACAGTGGTATCAGAGCCTAGGCTTCGTAGATTAAGGTAAGAATTAAATATCTAAAGGCTTATTAGATCTGAAAATTGCTTGATCATGCATGCTGAAAAATTCTGCATGCAGATTTTTCAGGGGTGCTGATTTTTTTCATGCTGATTTTTATGTGATAAAAAGATGATTCTAATTGCATTGTTAATGGGATTACAAAGTTTAGAATCATGATTAGCATGATCAGTGACCTATGTCATGATATAATCAGTTAGTTTTCAGATCTGAAAATTATAATTGTTGCATACGGTGATGATCATAGGATTCAACCCCTTTTGGTATCAAATGTAATGACCTGCGATGTGATCTGCGATGTCATGTAATTTTTCAGATGCTTGCATGCATCTTATTTGATGTTTTGAGAGGCCTGCGTGCCTCCTAAAAGGAGATGTAATTTATTTTTATTTTTATTTTACATCTGGTTGTATTTCTGTGATGTGATGTACATCAACGATCAAGTTGAAGCAAAGGCATGAGATGAAAGGTGATCCAAGCGGTTGATGGCGATGGGATCAAGGGTTGATCAAGGATCGAATCAAGGAGGCTTGGAACCAATTCAAGAGTTGAAGACCACTTGATCGATTGATGTGCATGTGCTTGTAATACGACCTAATTAGAATCCATGATCATCACCTAGTTAAAGTTTAGCTTTAATTTGATGCTGCGATTATAACTGCCTGTGATGTGCCGTTTGCATGTGATGTGAATGCGAGTCGGGTAGATAGGTTTACATGTGATGTAGCAAACCCAAATTGAGACCTAAATTAAAACCTCCTCAATCAAGTCGAGAGTGAACCGACATGAGCAAGTCATATTAGATTAATTGATCTAATTGGTGTCTAGGAAAGCATGAAAGGTGGTTACTTAATTAGGACCTTACTCTCTGAGTAAGGGGAGCCTCCCACCTGCTTACCTGGCCAATTGTTCGATTACCTCTTATGAAGGGCTCAAGTTGCAAACACTAAGACATGATTAACCAATATTAAGTCAATAGGTCTTCCACTGTAGTAGAGCTGCTAAGGCCTTTTGATGTTGATTTGTCTCGGCTGGACACAGTGGTCAAGTTGCATCGGGGGGCTGGACCTCTCTATAGACATGAGATGTTGTAGGGTAAAGGTGGGGTTGGGCACCAATAACTGTTAGGTGAGGACCCAATGACGACTTTATTCCTACGGTTATACGGTGGGTCTGACTTAACTAAGAAATGGGACCAATAACTGTTAGGTGAGGTCTTCATGGCTTAGAGACCAAGTTACACTGCAACATGCTTGAGAAGCATTGTACAAGAGTTGTACACTCATCCATCTATGTGTCACCAATAACTGTTAGGTGAGGTGGCATGTAAATTGGTGGGACCGCAGTACCCACTAGAAACCCTAGTCGTGTGGGATTTCCGTTTTCCTACCAGGGGAGTGTGAGGATTCGAGAAAATAGTGGGAGTTACATTTGTTCTAAAAGACCTTAGAACAGATTAGGATCAAGTACAAAAGTCTAACTAGAATCTTTACTCTCTGCAGATACAATGTCGGCTTCAAACCCTTTGACCCGTATTCTTGAGACCAACCGACTGACCGGAACCAATTACAAGACTGGCTTAGAAATCTCAAAATAGTTTTGGACTGTGAGAAGATAGGCTACATACTCGATTCAGATATCCCCACACTACCAGCACGTCCTACTGATGTTCAGCGTGAGATGCATAAAAAGTGGTTGGATGATGACATTAGAGTAAAATGCTATATGATGGCATCCATGTCTAATGAACTCCAATGCCAGCATGAAAATATAAAGACTGCTAGGGACATACTGGCACACCTGCAAGAGTTGTATGGTGAGCAGAGTCGCACAGCTCGTTTTGAAGTGTCCAAGAGGCTTTTCAAAGCGAAGATGCGCGAGGGCAGTCTGTCCATGATCACGGTCTGACCATGATCAAGGACCTAGAGGAGCTTGAGAAGCTCGGTATGGACATGCACAAGGAATTGCAAGTGGATTTGATCCTACAGTCACTTCCTGATTCATTTGGTCAGTTTATAGTAAACTACCACATGAATAAGATTGAATGCACTAAGACTGAACTAATCAACATGTTGGTAACTGCTGAGGGAGCCTTGAAAGGTTCAAGGGGCAATGTCCTTGCTGCTGAGTTGACTTCTGGTTCCAAGAGAAAGTCTACTTGGAAGAAAAAGAAGCCTGCTAAGAAGCAGAAGAAAGACAAGAAGCCAAAGAAGGAAGTTCAAAAGAAAAAGGCTAACGACAAAGGAAAATGTTTCCACTGCAATGTCGAAGGCCACTGGAAGAGAAACTGTCCTTCATACCTCGAGAGCCTGAAGAACAAGAAAGGTGACACACCTTCAGAAGGTATAGACTTGCTCATAATTGAAACTAATCTAACGGTTTCTTCTACTTCTAGTTGGGTTATAGATTCTGGTTCTAGTGCTCATTTGTGCACTACCATGCAGGGTCTAAAGGAAAGTAGAAGGCTGGCGGAAGGTGCGGTAACCCTTCGGGTTGGCAACGGGGCAAAAGTTGCTGCTGTGGCTGTGGGCACCTACCATCTGCGACTACCGTCTGGATTTAGTTTAATACTTAGAGACTGCTATTATGTACCTGTTGCTAGCAGAAATTTGATTTCTGTTTCATGTCTAGCACAGGAAGGTCATGTTTTTACATTTGACAAAGACTGCTGTTCTATTTATTTGAGAAATAAAATAGTCGCACGTGGTTTCATGATTGACAGTCTCTATCATTTACATATGGATGTATCTGTGAATGTTACCGAGCAAGATGTGAGTGCCAAAGGATCCAAAAGATCCAGAGATGAGATAAACCAAAGATATTTGTGGCACCTCAGCTTGGCCATATTGGAGAGGACAGAATGAACAAAATGGATAAAGATGGGCTTTTAGGCTCATTGACTTCCGAGTCATATCCAGTTTGCGAGTCCTGTCTTCAAGGAAAAATGGCTAGACTGCCCTTTGTAGGACATGGGGAGAGGACCACTGAAATACTTACCCTAGTACATACAGATGTATGTGGCCCATTCGATGTGCTAGCCAGGGGACGTTATTCTTACTTCATTACCTTTACCGATGATTATTCACGGTATGGGTATGTGTATCTTATGAGACACAAGTCTGATCTTTTGAAAAGTTCAAAGAGTTCAAGAATGAAGTAGAAAAACAAACTGGAAAACCTCTTAAGGCTCTTCGATCAGATCGAGGAGGAGAATACCTTAGTGGGGAATTCCGGGACTATCTCAAAGAAAACGGCATAGTCTCACAATGGACACCTCCGGGTACACCTCAACTCAACGGGGTGTCAGAGAGGAGGAATCGGACCCTATTGGATATGGTCAGGTCCATGATGAGCTTCACTGATTTACCTATGTTCCTTTGGGGAGATGCCTTACTCACAGCGATTTATTTATTGAATAGAGTTCCCTCTAAATCCGTTCCTACCACACCGTATGAGATATGGCATGGTAAGAAACCAAGTCTGGGTCATCTCAAGATTTGGGGATGTCCGGCCCACGTCAAGCGACTACAGGCGGACAAGTTAGAGGCTAGGACCATAAGTGCTCGTTTTATAGGATATCCTAAAGAGTCATTAGGATACAATTTTTACGTCTCAGAGGATCACAATGTGTTTGTGAGCCGTCATGCCATCTTCTTGGAAAATCAGTTTATCCTTGATAGAGGCAGTGGGAGGAAAATTGAGCTTGAAGAGAAAGTCTCTGAAAAGCAACGAGTCATGGATCCTATGAACCCATTCATAAGAGCCAGTACACGATGTCCCTCGACCACCTCGTAGATCTAGTAGGGTCTCCCATCCTCCCGATAGATACTTAGGTATACTAGA